>NC_141068.1:5634700-5739700 GCF_041138505.1 Cibotium barometz
CTAACGGTATTTGAGCAGATCCCAAAAAGATTGAAAGCATTACTAATTGGCCTAGATCATGTGATATTCATGAACTTCGATCTTTTCTTAGATTATGTAGTTACTATAGGAAGTTCGTTAGAAATTTTGCATATATTGCATATCCTTTGATTGAACTTCTTAAGAAAGCTAGAAATTTTAATTGGACTAGTCGACAAGATCATTCTTTCGCTGAACTTAAGAAAGCATTGACCAATGCACCAGTTCTTACATTACCAGATTTTCAATGACCATTCTTTATTGTAGTTACTAATGTTAGTGGACAAGGCTTTGGTGCTATTCTTATGCAAGATGGACATCCAATTACTTATGAAAGTCGTAAGCTTAAACCAGCAGAAAGAAATTACAGTACATATAACAAAGAATTAGCTGCAGTTGTGCATGCTTTAAGACTTTGGAAATATTATTTAATGGGATTTGAATTCTTAATTAAGACAGACCAACAAAACATTCATCATTTGTTGACTTAACCATTGATTTTTGATCGACATATCAAATGGGCTTCAGTTATACAAAGTTTCCAACCCATGATTCAATATTAACCAGACAAAGAAAATGTTATGGCAGATGCTTTAAGTAGAGGTCCCAATATTCACAACATTTCTGTTATTCAAAGTCAACCATTTATTCCTATGAGAGAATCCTATGATACAGACCCAAATTTTTCTGAAAATTTGAACTAAGCTTAGAGACAATAATTGGAACCCTATTGGTGATTACTTATAACATGATAGTTATCTTTTCTTCCAAAAGAGATGGTGTATTACACAACCTTTTAGACAATTCGTACTGGAGGAAATGCATCAACCACCTTACATGGGTCATCGAGGAGTTTCAGCTACCTTACAAACTAGTATCTAGGGAATTCTTTTGGCCTCATCTCAAGCAAGATATAGCAAAATTTATGGCTGAATGTTCTGTTTGTCAGAAAATCAAAAGCTACAAAGGTAAAACCCAAGGACTCCTTACCCCTCTACCAATTCCTAATGATAAGATCTCTGACTCAATGATCACTCACCTCTACAATTGCTACTGAATCTCCAATCACTTGCTCCTCTAATGGCTCAATTTTAATCGGTCGTCGCTTGCCTTTGCAATTGCTCGCACTTTTGATCGCTCGATGCTTGTTCAGATCGATGATTGCTGGTTTTACAATCGCTGCTTTGGTCTCCAATTGGATTGTAAAAGTCCAATTGTCTCAGCGATTCCAGAAGTCTGATCGGGATTCCAAAAGTCTGATTCCCAAAGACAATTGTAGAAAGTTCAATCAGCCATTCAACTCTCCAATCGTGCGATCTAACTCTTCAATCAATGATCTACCAACTTTGACAATCTAACTTCGGTGATCTAGCCTCATCAATCCAACACTGGTGCTCTAACTTCAAGGACATGCAGGGTGGTGGATCCAACTATCAAGGACATGCAACAAGTAGTAACTCACCACCCTAGGGCACTGAATGATGTCGGTGGTGGCTGGGCTCTTATCTCCCAACCATTGGTAGTGGCTAGGTTCTTATCTCCCAACCATTGCTCCCCCAAAAAACCGAGGTTAGTGGCTGGGTTCTTATCTCTCAACCATTGCTCCCCCAAAAAACCGAGGTTGACTGAGGGAGTTAGAAGTAGTGAGAGGGGGGTCGGAGGAGATATCTATGACAAAGTGCCACCACACCCTATATATGGCTCTTCAACTTCCCATGCTCTTGCATATGGGATAATCCACCACTTCCATTTATACGACAACTCGAGAGTAGCTATACGAATTGCCACCTCCAACACCCTCCCTTAATTCGAGAAACTCGAACCACAGAGGTGAGGGCTACCCAGGCCACACAGGCCTGAGCTCTAATAACATGTCAAAAACATGCAGTAGTAGCAACAACAACACACCACCCTAGGGTAGTGAGCAACATTGGTGGCTAGGCTCCCATCTCCCAGCAGTAGCCCCAAAAACCCAATCAGGAAGGAGATATCTATGAATGACAAGGTGCCACCACACCCTATATATGGCTCTTCAACTTCCCATGCTCTTGCATTTAGGATAATCCACCACTTCCAGTCATGTGACAATCTGAGAGTAGCTACGCGAAGTGCCACCCCCAACACCCTCCCTTAATTCAAGAACCTCGAACCATAGAGGTGGCTAGGCTCCCATCTCCCAGCTATTGCTCCCCCTATATATGGCTCTTGGACTTGCTCTTACATATGGGATAATCCATCACTTCCAGTCATACAAAACAACCCAAGAGTAGCTATGCAAATTACCACCTCCAACACCAACTTCAATGATCCCACTCTCCAATTGACATTTGAACTCTCCAATTGGCGATTTAACTTATCTCCGATTGGTGATTCCTCAAGTCTGATCATGTAATCCATCGACTCTGATAATTCGATTCTTAATCTTTGATTATCCATTTCCTAGACTCTGATTGTTTGATTCTTGCTTGCAGTTTGATCATTCTGTTCATTTGTGACCACCACCATAGTCAATCAAAATCCGGGCAAATTTTCTAGCTGGTATTACTCGCTCTTTTTCCCTTGCTCTTGATCATATTAAACAGTATACACTCATAGTAGTGTGCAATTGTTTTAGCTGTTTAGGATATCATATAACGAAAAGAAGTAGTGACTTGTTTGGCATGCTTTGCAATGAAGGATAAGTAAGATGGCACCAGCTATCCTATGTGTTCATACATGATGACATGTATCAATGGAAAAATAGCTTTGGGCCTATGTATCAAGTTGTAAAGTATATTGTCTTTTAAGAACACCGTTTGAGACTATTGAAGCTTTAAGTGCATTGTCTGCTTCAGCTCCTCTTGCCCCTTCCTCACTGTAGTGAGCCAAGTGGGATGGAAAGGATGCACATGCATATGCATTGATCATCATCCCGCACATAACGTCATGTTCTTTGGCCAAATAGGCATGGGATGTACTCGCTTCATTGTATGAGGTGCACAATGAGGGGTGTGTGTCTTATCTCATAAAACAATTAGAGACAAAGCACATGACAGAGGGAAATGCTTACATCACAAGGATTAAAGACCTCAAGGATAAACTGGAAAACATAAATAAGATCATTCCTAACAATTTACTTGTATCCATAGTTCATTGTAGATTACCGGATTCCTTATAGAACTTTGTTACTTCTCTCCATTTGGTTGTGCCAAGGGGCAGTGCCAATTTCATGAGTTGGTGTGTCCTTATTGTGTTATAAGAGGAACACTCCGTGATGAGTTGGTGTGTCCTTATTGTGCCACAGGAGGAATAGTCTCGGGTAAACTGGTTGCCGCATGATTTCTGGAGATTAGTCTTTTGCTACCTCACATAAAGGTTTAATGATAAGAAGAAGAAGTGGTGTAACTATTGTGGAAATCCTGGACACCTCATCAAAGAATGTGAGAAACACATTGAAAGTGAAAAGAAAAAGAAGGAAAACAGCATGTCAGTCTCACATATAGCATGTTAGGTGCCGCAAAGGAAGAATCATTGAGCATAGCTCAATTTTATTGGGCATTTGTGGTCACATGTGCTTATGATCCTTCAAAGCACATGAAATGCTTGTTAGTGGCAAAATCCTTACATGCTTGCTATAGTACTTTAACAGTGGTGTTTCTAAGCACATTACCTCATACAAAGGGTTGTTTGTCTCTTTACAGGGTGCACCTAATAGGGGCACTATAATGTGTGCCAACAATTCTTCATATACTATTAAAAGTTTGCTTATTATAATGTGTGCCAACAATTCTTCATATACTATTAAAAGTTTGCTTATTATAGTGAATGAATACGTTGTTACTCTCAAGGATGTTTTTCTATGTACTTGGCATTAAGAAAAACCTTGTTTTGGTCTCAACGAGATTGCACATGCAAGCCTTGTTATTTAGTTTGTGGATGATAGATGCACAATTCATTATCATCGTCCTCGCAAAGGGCATGGTATTGTCATTATTAGTACATTATACCATGGCTTATATAAGCTAGATGTTTATGAGAGGAGTACATCATAAGATGCTTCGGCAATTGATACTATAGTTATTATAGTTATGTTATGACCAACACAGAGTTGTGGTAGTTGACACTATAGCTATTATGGTTATGTTGTCACCAACATAAAGTTATGCGCTCTTGGCTTCAACAATAGTCCAATAGAAAGCACACTTTATGTTCACAAATTTGGTGAGGATTTAACTATTCTCATGCTTTTATGTGGATGACATGTGTTTGATTGGTCCCAACAATGAGGAGTAAACTAGAGCCCTTGAGCTGACTTACAGTGCTCATTTGATGTGATTGATCCAGGCCTTTTGCACTCTTATCTCAACATACAGTTTGTATCAGTTAGATCTTATCATGCATTAGTCTAAGTACATTGGACAACTTGTTCAAAGGTTTTAAAGATTGCAAGCCTATTTCTACACATGTAGAAAAAACCAGATTCAGGTTTTCACTAGAGGATGGTGTGGAGAACCATTGATGCCTCTCTTTATCTCGCCAAGCTATGGGATGCTTACTTTACTTATGCAATACTCAGCTAAATATTTAGTTTAGGGTTTCCCAATCGAGAAAACTCATGCACAACTCTGACACAAAGCATTAGCAAGCCATGAAACATGTCTATCGTTATCTTAAAGGTACTCCGGCATTGGGTCTCTTCTATGATAGAGGCTAGTCATCTTCCTTGCATGCTTTTATAGACAACAATTGGGCTGGTTGTTAACGACACAAGCGTGTCCACTAGTGGTATCCTTGGTGGATCGTGCATATTATGGCTTAGCAAGAAACAGCCTACTATGGCCATTTTTAGCTATGAGATTGAGTATAGGATAACATTTACAGCTATAGTTGAATGTATATGGCTCATATGCCTATTAGCTGATCTACGTGTGGGACAATAGTCCTCCTCCACTCCTATCTACATTGATAGAGCGTAATGCTAGTTGCAAGGAATCCAAATTTCACGCTTGTATAAAAGCACATTGAGGGGCATTATCATTACATCAAGGAAAGACTCCATGCTAGGTGGAATCAATTTGGTGTGTATGAATCTACACAAGACGACACATGATGCTTTTGAACCAAAAGTTTGAGATAAAAGATTTGGGCGAGCCACACTATCTTTTAGTATAGAGATGGTGAGATCACTTGAGGGTATTTTGTTGTTATAGAAGTAGTATGGCTATTACCTAAGTATGGTATGGCTAGCTATAAGCCTATTTTAGTGCCATTGGAGCAACACATTAAGCTTTATGTGGATACATGTGAGCTTGTGGAGGACCCCACTATGTACAAGCACATAGCAGGTAACTTGATCTCTACAGGCCAGATTTGTTGAGGCTCTGATGTTAGACTTATAAGTGAGTTTTTTATGCAAGCCCACAGGGAGCCACACTTGGATGTAGCTAGATGGATTCTCAAATACATAAAGTTCACTCTTGATTATGGACTTTTCTATGAGGTTGACAGAGAGATATAATTACATAGATATATAGATGCTGATTGTGCTCGTATTATCTTAGATAGGAGATATAATTACATAGATATATAGATGCTGATTATGCTCGTATTATCTTAGATAGGAGATTTGTTAATGGCTTTATGTTTCTTTTGGGAGTGCAACTATGAGTTGGAGTATCAAAAAACCAAGAGTTGCCTTGTCAAGTACAAGGGTGCTCCTATGGTGGCAGCTTGTGAGGTACCTTAGTTTTAAAAGCTACTTCGTGATATGGGTGAGTTTAAAAGCTACTTCGTGATATGGGTGATTTTATGGACAGGGATGTTGCCATTTACTATGATAATGTGAGTAGCATACAGACAATAATCTAGTCTATCATGCTAGGACAAAGCACATTGATGTGCACTATCATTTTGTGAGGGAGACGGTTCTAGTAGGTGATGTAGATTTGGTATATTGATGCACAAAGAATCAAGTTGCTAACATTTTCATGAAGGCATTAGATATAGAGAAGCTCTGCAAGCTTAGAAGCTTACTTGGAGTGTAGTGTATGGAGTTAAGCTCAAGGGAAAGTGTTGAGATATTGTGCTTAAGTAGCATCGCACACGTTGATAACCCGCATGGGTGATAGCTTCCACACTTACACTCCTGGATGGGTTGGCTCTA
This sequence comes from Cibotium barometz, assembly GCF_041138505.1. Lineage (NCBI taxonomy): Eukaryota > Viridiplantae > Streptophyta > Polypodiopsida > Cyatheales > Cibotiaceae > Cibotium > Cibotium barometz. The sequence goes on from NC_141068.1 coordinate 5,640,861, forward strand.
GGTTGGTGAGATTATAAGCGATATGCCTTGACAATGGTTTACAAGCTGTGCGTGATAGGTTTACCACTCCGTTGATTAACATGGTTTTGCCCACCTGACCTATCGTAAGATGCTTTGCCGTCTTACCCATATAAGAATAGACAATAGTTGTAAGATGGTGTTGGAATATATAAAGTGGTCTTACTATGTGCTTAATGTCAAATAGGGAAAGTTTACAGACTTAGTGTATATAGTTGTTTAAGACTAGTAATAGAGGCTAAACCATTTTTAAGTTTTGTGAAAAATAGTCACTTGTATATAAGTCATTTTTGACAATAAACAATACACAATCAATCCCTTATGGTAGTTTTCTTATGAGCTATCCTTCTTCCATCTTCTTGCTAGCTTCAATGCTATTATATTCTAACTTGCTTAATGGATACATGTTTGTATTAGACACTTTAGGCTTTGCTATTTGATGCATACTAACTTAGTTGGGGGAGCACAACATGGACTTCCTTATGACCTTTACTAGTTGTAAACTTAATGATGTTGACCACTGAAAGAGAGGGGCTACCCATGGCATATGTCATGAAGAAGTACATACATTACCTACTAGCTATACCATATTTGTGTTCTTTATTGACCATCAAGCATTTATGTATTTGGTGAACAAGCCTTGCACCATCACCAGATGGTTGCTTATTATTTTTTGGAGTTCAATTTAACCATGACAATGTAAAAGGGGTATGTTCATGTCAATGTTGACCACTTTTCTCCATAATTCCAAATGGAGAACCCCTTCTAGGAGTGGAAGGTGATCTTCATGATGCTTAACTATTACACAGCGACCATATACTAGAATGGAGTGAAGACATTGCCCATTTCTTAGCCAACAAATTTTCCATTAGCCATCCCATCAAAAAGAATAAATATTCCATAAGCATACAAACCATCATCACACACATGTTTGCCAAGCGTAAGTAACTTGGGAATCACCCAAGTTACTTACGCAAGCGTATGTTTGGGAATCACCCAAACATACAAACCAACTGAAACAAACATTGGAGACCCCAAGAATACGTCAATATCCACCAAACATATTAACATTTATAATGGTATCACCCATGATATTAACATAATTCAGCATGATGCAAAGATAATCCAAGCATCCCCAAATTATCTAAGAGGGTAGAATAATATTTTTAAGAGGGCTTAAAATATATTCCCATAACATTCCCTCTTGCTTGAGTTTGCAATTGCCTCAATTGCCAATTTGTTGAAAAGAATGGAGGATCTCAGGGAAAGCATGAAAATATTTCTTAGGCACCCATCTTGCATCTTCACGAGGATGATTTTTGAAAGTTATTAAATATTTGCTATATTGGTTTCTAGTACGAGTTGATGTAATTTGATGGTCAATGATGGTATTTGGGAGAAAGATTTCTTGGTCTCCTTCAATAAGAGGTGGTTCTTCATGTACTCGATGAGTGGGAAGTTGTCCTTTGTAAGGTTTTATAATCTTGGTGCAAGCTTAACAGCAGCTGGGAATCTTTTAACACTTTTTAATTCGGCATTTTTTAATTTTTAGTACATAGTCTCCAAGTTCAAAGGATATAGCTTTACATTTATGATTTGCTTGCTTAACATACTTTTCTTGAGCATGAGCAATGAAATGTTTTACGTCATTTAGAATGGTCGTAAAATCAATGGTGAATTGATCAGCAGCTTCGATTTTGTGAGAAAGTCTACTTGTTCGAAATAGGCAAGGGTTTTCCATATACAATTTCGAAAGGTGCTCGACCAGTAGCTGAATGAGGAGTATTATTGTAAGCAAATTGGAGAAGATGAATGTACTTATCCCATGAGTTAGGTTGTTGGGCAACATAGGCTTTGAGTAGATCTAAGATAGTATTGTTAGTAACCTCAGTTTGTCCATTTGTTTCTGGATGGGAAGCTGTTGAGAAATCTACTTAAGTGCCTAAGTTGGACAATAATGTGATCCAAAAATTACCACAAAATCTTGAATCTCTGTCAGAAACAATGACTTTGGGTAAGCCATGATGTACAAAGATTTGTTTGGTGATAAACATATTTGCGGCTTGTTAAGAAGTCAAAGTTTTCTTGTAAGGTAAGAAGTATGCTTGCTTACTCAAACGGTCAATTATTGTCCAAATCATATCGTTATGGCTAGATGTAGTAGGCAAACCTGTGATGAAGTCCATGGATATATGTGCCATGCGAGTGGTTGCACAGTCAGTAGCGATTGTAGAGGTGAGTGATCATTGAGTCAGAGATCTTATCCTGCCATGTGTTGAGTGCTATTGAGGTGATGGAGTGATTGCTAGAGAGAGCGATGAAACTTTACACGGATGACGGTGGTTGATACCATCAATCGCTTACTATTATGTTGACACTTTTGACTGTTAACCCTAGTGTTGCCAGCTAAAATGATTGTGTGAAGCTGACTGTAGAAGCTACTGCCAATTGATTGTGTATGAGCCTGTGAACAAGTCAAGTGTTCCTCGAGTGTGATGACTGCAACTATGCTGCTGCTACCTGTAAATAACGCAGTTTGTTCGTAAACTAGATGGAGAGAGCAAGTGTTCCTCGAGTGTGATGAGACTGCAACTATGCTGCTGCCTGTAAATAACACAGTTTGTTTGTAAACTAGATGGAGAGAGCAATCACCTATTTTTTGTACTAAACACATAAGCTACTAAGCTTGCTCCAAGCTCAATGAAAAGCTTTACAAGTTTAGACAAGCTATGGATATGTTGAGAGGCACCTGCTAACTTAAGACACAATAGAGCAAGAGAGGTGGAATAGTTCCTTTGGATAAGAGAATGTGAAAAGTGATAATATAATATGCTCTAGGGTTCTCAAGTACCATCACCTAAGAGGGTGGTTACAAGGGAAAAAACCCTTCCCAGCAAGAAGGTAAATAATGTCCATGTGTAAGAGTCCGTTCATACCAGCACAACCATGAGGTATATATAACACATGTAACAATTATCTACTAGCGATCAAATAGAAGCAAGGACATCTCCAAGCCCTTTAACCTTCATTGAGTAATCATTTATACTCAGCTTCCGTCTGGTCACATTATGTAGTTCCTACTTTAGTTACATCTTTCGAGCTTTTGAGTATTTGTATTGTACATCTTCACCAAGATGTCCTAAGCCTCCTTAGGTGTTTGTACATCCTGTATATACATAATCATAGAGTCCATCAACACTTAAAGATAGCCAATACATCACCTTTATGGATCTCTTATGCCATGCTAGCAAAGAAGTGATAGAGTCAATCAAGTGCCTGAAGGCATGCCACTTAAAAGAGGCCAATCCTTACTAAACTCCATCAAAAGCCTTACACATGCCAGATCTACCAGATCAACCGGTCGTCGTTATCGAGCACCCCCGAACACAAGCAAAACTCTAGTACACCAAAGTGGGTATCACATAGCCTATAAATCACTCTTGGTGCATGACATATCGCCTATAATCTCACCAACCCAACAAGTTGCATAAGTGCAGAAGCTATCTTCCAAGTGGATTATCAATGTTGCAACACTCGTTGAGCTCGATATCTCAACACTATCTTATCACTTGCACTCATCCTGATGTCTACTATATGCTACTGGTTTTCTCTGACACTTCATGTAGAATCTAGGTGTATCTCACTAGCAAGCACTTAAATGCCTTTTTTGATTATTTATAGGCCACAAAGCACTTTGCTTTTTACTTTTACTGGTCTAACAACATCCACTCCACTCTCATTGGCTAGTTTGGGGGGTGATCTCACCACTAAAAAATCCACAACTAGATATGTTTTCACTTTATCTAATGACGCTATTTCTTGGCAAAGTTTTAAAAAAAAGCTCCTTTGTCCTCCACAAAATCTAAGTATGTGTCAACTTCACTTGCATCTCGTGAAGGTATTTGGATCTAGCAACTCCTTCAAGAATAAAGCCTCGTCAAGTCGATACCCTTCACACTATACTCTGACATAATCAATCAATAATTTTTCTAAGCAAACAATCCCAAGCACTCTGAAAAAACTAAGTATATGCCAAACATAAAGAATGCTCCAAACATCTTGGACTTAAATAAAGCAAGTTTTAAGGAAGTGTGTTAGAATACAACCCTAGGCTTAGGACCTTAGCTGAGAGCTTTTAATAAAACTTACTCTCGCTGAGAGCTATCTTTGTATGTATGAGCGAGTAAGCGCTCCAGTTGCGCTCACAAGCACCTGCTGAACAATCCTGCACTCCAATTACAAAAAAGTGCTTCATTCATGTGAGCTCGGCAATTCCCAACAAGCTTCACAAGACTAGTTCATATGGCATAGTACATACATGATATACATACCTCAGAGATAGCACTCTCGCAGAGCTATATCTGTAAGCTGTGGAAGACCCTGTCTTCCATAGTTTTGCCACCAAGTAAGAGGAAGCTTGGTGGCCTCTGGTCTAAGAGCAATAGCTCTAGCAAATGAGGGTCCCAAGTTGTTGACCCAGCTGCAGAGCTCCGCATCAATCTCCAATTGCTGCTCCACATCATACATACTATTAATGTACCTATCTCATAAGGTGAGAAGCTCCCTATCATGAAAGAGAAGTAGCGTCTTGTAGAAAGGATGGAGGAATGCAGCCATCCCATGAATGGGGTGACTCATATACTCCCATCGATAATCCACAATAGCCAATATATCATCTCGGCTGCAAGAGTAAAATAAACAGAGAAGTGGAGCAATTAGTAAGTCAAGACTCAAGAATCAAGATTCTGTAATCGGCCATCAAGAATCAAGATTTTACTTACCAATTCTGTGTCAGGGACGTACAAGCTGCAATATGACTCTTCATCTACATGAAGAGGTGGTACACTAAGCCCAAAGTGGAGCCCTCCATGTCTGTGACTCGCAGAAGTACAAATACTGGCTGCAAAGCCACTAAGAGAGTTTGCACATCCGTCTAGAGGGTCTCATCCAATATCCGTCTCTGTATGTATTTGGTGGGCTCTGTCTGTGAAGAATGATACATATCTCTCCACTTTGGATTCACAACTGTCTGTAATAGTGGATCTCTCAATTTGAAAAGCCTGTGTAGCACCAAATACACATAGGCAAATCTTGTCTTGGATGGCCGCACCATATCTAGGTTGCTGTGGCTCCTAAAGATAGCCAATGCCTGCTGCTTCTTTCTGAAGAATGTAGTGATCTTCGTGGCATCAGAAACTCTGGGTTGCACCCAACTCAGCTTGCCTATGTCCTCCATAAGCAAATCAAGGCAATGGGCTGCACACGGAGTCCACACAATGCGAGGAAACTCCGCCTCCACCATGTCTCCCATTACCTTGCAATTAGCAGCATTGTCTGTTACAACCTGCACCACATTCTCTGGACCAACCTCAACAATTGCCTGGCGAATATGCTCATAGATACTCTCAGCAGTGATGCGTTTGCCTGCCTTCCCAGCATCCACAGTGCGTAAGAAATACGTACCAAGACATGAAGAGACAAGAATATTGATGATGTGTCATCGCCGTGTGTCACTCTAGCCATCCGAAATGATAGTGCAACCAAATTGTTGCCAACCTGCTTTCACTGGCACCAATGCCTTGTCTATCAAGGCCTTTTGCTCATCAAGCAGCATCGTGGTGCGTATCTTTTTGTACTCAAGCCTTGACCATGACTCCGTGTGTCCAACCTGGGCTATAGCTCTGACCATCCTCTTCCATTGGTTAGTCCTCAAAACATTGAAGGAGATATTGCACTCTATGAGAGTGCGAGCAATCTCCACTTTGCCTTTCTTTGACCCAAGACTGTGCATGCACACGAGAAGGCAAGGTGGTTTGCCTTTGCGTATATGTATCACCCTCATCCTCATCTTGCATGACAGAAGGCCTCTTTCTGGCAGACGATGCCTGCTCAGAAGAGGCAGGCTGAGATTGTGAATCCTCATCAACCTGCGTGGATGGACCAGCCAAGTCCCCAAGAAGAGCATCATGAAGTGCATCCTGTGTCTCAACTGATCTCTCAATGCTTGTGGCACTCTCTTGCACCGTGCACAATTGCTGGTGGTGCCAATACCTGTGAGGTGCTTGATGACACAAGTAATTGTACTCGTGAGAGGGTGAAATTGTAGTACTTGCATTGCCATTGTCGAGTGCCACTACCTACCTGCCCTGGAGTAGTCACAATGCGAATGACGTTTGTGTGCTCCTTCTAGTATGGGTTCTCTCACTTCGGCATGATTGCTCTGACAAATTCAATGCACAATGCCATACAATTTCAATCAGGATTCAGCAATCATGCAATGCATAATATTTAGTGTGGGCAGCTCAGCTAAGAGAGAGAGAGAGAGAGAGAGAGAGAGAGAGAGAGAGAGAGAGAGAATTGAAGGAGAGAGAGGCTAAGAGCTCATCAGTGCACGGTCCATAGATGGTGGGCTAAGGCTCTGAGAGAGAGAGAGAGAGTTATGTTGCTGCCTTGGGGAAAGGGGGGCAGAACAGTGAGGAGATAACGAACAGGAGCGAAGGGCGACGAACAGAGAAGATGGCGAATAGGGCGAAAGCAGGCGAACAGAGAAGATAACGAACAGGGCGAAAGCAGGCGAACAGAGAAGATGGCGAATAGGGCGAAAGCAAGCGAACAGAGAAGATGGCGAATAGGGGAAGGCGCCGGGAAGGAGGCGAAGCGAAGGGAAGGCGTCGGTGACAGTAGCGAAGAGAGAGAGAGAGTGCGACTGTAGAGGAGAGAGAGCACGGCAGCTAGCCCTTACCGGAAGGTGTACGGCCTCCAGAGTCCAGACGCAGATACAAGACGTTTATCGCAAGCGAAACCCAAAAAAAATGTTTATCGCAGGCAAAACGTTTATTAAAAAAAAACCTACGGATCGATCCGTACGAATGGATCCCCATACGGTATGGATTGGATCTGTACGTACGTTTTGATCCTACCTTGAGCAAAGCCATGGGCTAGTCTAACAATGGTATTCGAGTAGACTCTAAGAAGATCGAAGGCATTACTAACTGGCCCAAATCCCGTGATATTCACGAACTTAGATACTATAGGAAGTTTTTTAGAAATTTTGCATATATTTCACATCCTTTAACCACACTCCTTAAGAAAGATAGACACTAATAGACATGACCACTCCTTCTCTGAGCTTAAGAAAGTTTTGACTCATGCACCAACTTTTACATTACTAGATTTTCAACGACCATTCTTTGTTGTATAAGGATCCACCTCTTATTGAGGGGGATGAGGAAGGAGTTTTGATTCCAAATACTATCATTAACCCAACAGATTACATCGACTCATACTGAAAATTAATATTTCAAATACTTAGTGACTTTTCAAAATAATCCTCATAAAGATGCAGGATGGATACTTGAGAAATATTTCATGCCTTCCCTGAGATCCTCCATTCTTTTTAACAAATGCACAAATTAAGGGCAATTGCAAACTCACGCAAGGGGGAATGTTATGAGAATATATTTTAAGCTCTCTTTAAAATATTATTCTACCCTCTTTGATAATTCGGGGATGCTTGGATTATCTTTGCGTCATGTCAAATCATGTTAATTGTTGAAATATACAAGTGAATAGGGTGTGTGCGGGAACAAGCCCTTGGTTAGAGGCTGTAAAAGAGAATGTGTAAACGTGAGAGAACCTGTGAAAAGGTGAGAAGAATCTACTGGGAGAGAATAAAGGGTAGCATGAGAAGATTTAGGAAGTGTGGAGATATTCTGGGAGAGGTGGAGAGAATCAAGCAAAAGAGGTGGAGTGAATCAAGGAGAAATCAGTGGGATTAGATGCTTGGATGTAAACTCTATAAATTGAGGCATTGGCCTAATGAGAATTTGCTGGTTTTTTATTATCCATGCCTGCATTAAGTTATTAGTTAATTACTCACTAATCACATCTTAATTATCATCTAATCACTTTGTTAATGATGTTGATTATAGCATTTTATCAACCGTAGCTCATCACATTGCTGTAATTTTAACATGGTATCAAAGCCAAGCCTAGAATCCATCAAGTTTATGAGCCTATTATCTAGTTAATCAAGATTAGTAGATAATTAGAAAATAATCAATTTTTTAGTTATTTTCAAGAAGTCTTCTGTATCCCCAGCTGGTGAAGGAGCTCTATCTCCTTACACACATCAAATTAGTCCCATTGCTTCTAGCCACATATAGCTATGATCCCCACGCACCAGCCCATGTGCTCAAATCGTCAAACCGCCATCGGCTGTTGCTGCTGCTGCTGAAATTCGCGATTTATCAAGCGCTTGTTTCTGGGAGAAAAACTGAGATCTTCTCTTCCACAGATCAAATGGGTCTAATTCCTCTTAGCCCCAGGGGTTTTCAAGCATGCTCTACAAGCTGGTGAAGTTAGAATTTGATTTGATCAAGTCTACAGTGAGATCCAAGCTCTTCATCAAATATGCACAGCAAGTGACTTTGGTAAAACAAAGATTAAGCATTCAATGTTTGGTCAAATCTTGTGTTTCTTAGCTTAATCCTCTACTAGACTAATTGCTATTGATGGCCTTGAAAGGATTTGAGCTCATTTGAACTCTAAGGCCTCAGATCTGGGCTCCCCGCATACTCTATTTTTGTACACAAAACAGAGGATTAATTTGCTAATCAGTGATTAATCAGTGCAAAAAGAAGAAAAGCTGAAGGAAGACATGGACGCGTGAAGAGAAGCTGCCACAAGAAGACTGAAAGAAGAGGAAGACATGGATGCATGGAGAGAAGCTGCCACGACAAGAAGACTGAAGACAAGAGAAGATGTGAGGCTCCAAAGAGTGAGGAGCCATGTGAAAATCTCTGAGAGCGAGAGAGAGAGTGAGAGACCCCACAACCTAATGTAACCTGCCCCAACAAAGTAAAACCACCTCTGAGCCACCAATGATGTAGGCCACGTGGTAGATGTACGTGTAAGCACTTTAGTCAAGGTCGCGGGCACTTGTAGTAGCCTTGGACACATAGAGAGAGAGAGTGTCAGGGACTATAAGTTTAGGGACTTGAGGCACTGGTCGCGGACTATGAGTTTAGGGACTTGAGGCACTGGTCGCGGACTATCAAGTAAGAGAGAAACTTGGTATAGGGTCCAGGTGTGCTAAGTTAACTTGAGGGGAGGTGTGCTAGACATTGGTCTCGCGGACTATCAAGTAAGAGGGAAACTTGCTATAGGGTCCAAGTGTGCTAGGAGTATTCACTTGAGGGGAGGTGTTGAAATATACAAGTGAATAGGGTGTGTGCGGGAACAAGCCCTTGGTTAGAGGCTGTAAAAGAGAATGTGTAAATGTGAGAGAACCTGTGAAAAGGTGAGAAGAATCTATTGGGAGAGAATAAAGGGTAGCATGAGAAGATTTAGGAAGTGTGGAGATATTCTGGGAGACGTGGAGAGAATCAAGCAAAAGAGGTGGAGTGAATCAAGGAGAAATCAATGGGATTAGATGCTTGGATGTAAACTCTATAACTTGAGGCATTGACCTAATGAGAATTTGCTGGTTTTTGATTATCCATGCTTGCATTAAGCTATTAGTTAATTACTCACTAATCACGTCTTAATTATCATCTAATCACTTTGTTAATGATGTTGATTCTAGCATTTGATCCACCGTAGCTCATCACATTGCTGTAATTTTAACATTAATATCGTGGTGGGTGATGCCATTATATATATTAATACGTTGGTATACATTGACGTATGTTTGGGGCCTGCAATGTTTGTTGTTACAGTTGGTTTGTATAGAAGGGTGATTCTTAGGTTACTTACGCCTGGCAAATATTTGTGTGGTGATGGTTTGTATACTTATGGAATATTTATTTACCAATTTATTGTTGGTTATTTTATAAGTGAAGAGAATTTCAGAAGATTGAGAAGGATGTGCACAATATTATTTTGTGACACATTTTTGGAAACCAGCTTTGTATATATACGTGCTAGCTTATGCACATTTAGATTTATTTTGAAAGCTTAGAGTTATTAAGCTTAGTCTTGAACTTTAATACTTTTATAAATCGATATATGATTTAACCCTAACCTCAATTTATGGACACTCTATTTTTGAAATGGGAAAGTACACAGACCTTGAGAAGCATGTCAACAAAAAAATATAAACATGAGAGAAGACCAAATTGGGTCCCAATTGCCCCCCAAGTCCAAAAGCATCCTCGTTTTAGTATTTTTTCCCATTAAAAATAGGTTACATGGCTATTTTAGTCCAAGCTTGCTCTACAAGCTTTCTTTTTACAAAATAGCTCAAACACTAGAGCTTTTTCGCACACTAAGTGTAAATAATCAAAACTCTTATATCATATGTGCTAGGAATATAGTACCACCATGCACAAGTGTGCATAAATAATTTGTATAAACATTTGGCATGTGGCGAACAAAAACAACTCATAAAATAACCTTGTGTACATTCTCACATATAATACCCTTATGCACATTCTCACATTCCATTAAGTTGATTTCTACACACATTAAATAAGGCATATTTTTCTAGAATTATTATGTATAAAAAATATGATAAAATATATACCTGTAATAGTCCTCCCGTTTAAGGAAACAACTGTCCTCAATTGTGTAGAAGAAAATGCTATAACAATATCAGGCTCATTGTTTAACCTGCAAGGTAAACTCAGAGGTCCAAACATGACTTAGAGGCCGATCATGCATGGCTCATAGGTTCGTATGAACATGGAATACCACAAACAAACTCAAAGGTTCATTGATCGAGCATGGCTCAGAGGCTTGGGTGAACATGAACTACAACAATAAAACTCGTGCGACACCTAAATTGGTAACCCTCTCACTCATCATCAAATCACAAATAAAATACACAAAGTAACCTAGCAACATGAAAGGCTATAGATGACATAAAATTCTAATACATGAGTAGCAAAATGATCTCCATTTTCACGCCACCGCTCAATCCACCATCCACATGACATCGCTCAATCCACCATCCACACGACACCTCAATCGATACCCTCACACATCTCATGCCATATGACACCTCAATCAGTACCCTCGTATGGTGCAACACCTCATTCGGTACCCTCGCACATCTGGGTACCTATACTTATAGACGCAACCCACGTTAGTTAAACAATTAATTGAACACATCAATTAATCCCAATGTCGCCATGAGATATAGGCAACCATAAAATCAAATTAAACGTACCAAAAACAGGCACGGCACACACGGGCGTCCCTGATATAAAATAAGAAATATAATTTTCAATAAACAAGAGTAATTCTCATTTCATTTCCTCTTGCTGGGATTGCAATTGTCCTCAGTTGCATAAATCCATGAGAGGATGGCTTCATGATAATTAAATGAACATATGTGAAACGAGTCTATGTGTCTTATAATACCACAAAGGAACATTCCACATACACACATAAGATGGTAAAAGATAGAAGACATAAATGTGTCTGGAGTAAGTACATGAAACGAATCTGATGTCCCATACCATTATATTAATTCCACATATCACTCCTTCAGAATAGAAGTTTGAGATGGAGTGGCCAATTCCCTCTAAAACTTAAATTCTGATACAAATTTCCTTTATCTTCAAAGTTCAAGACATAGACAAGTTAATGTGAAAAGGTATTATTAGGGAAGGATAGGTCATATGTGATTTCTTAAGGTCATAAAGAAGGTCTCTAGAGTAAGGAGGATTTAGGGAGTGTACCATCTTTTAAGGAAGGATTGTAATCATAGGTTTAGGTTAATGAAGCTCCGTGGGATTCACATGGTCACAAGGATGACAAGATAAGGATTTCTAGACAAGTTCTAGAGTCTCTAATTCAAATTAGGTCGAACAAAATAAACTTGTACAAAATTTAAGGCATAATTTCATGAAGCTTGTATAAATACCTTTATAAGATATTTATATTAAGTGTCTCTTAAATTTGAGAAAAGCAATGTTTTGTTTTTAAAACGGTTTAAGTAAACAAGTCTAAATCTATGTACTTACCTTAATGTTGAACGAGATGATGATGATAAAAATAATCATTTGTATTTGAAGATGAAATAAGATTGAATAATAAATATAAAACTTGATGACGTTAAATAAAATAAGAGAGTTTTACCTTGATATATTGTTGGCTACAAAATGAAAAGGTTAAGAGAAATAAAGAATTTAAAACAATTTGTGATTAACTAAAAACGTAATGATTCAGTAAAGATGAGGACTTAAGTATCTTGTGTAAGTCGAGATGATAATTGTTGGAAACTCAACATGGCTCCATGGTAGAGATCATTGGTATAACCTGCACAATCATTGGTATAACCTGCACAATATGCCTACCCTCATGCACAAATTCAAGACTATTATCTTCATGATTACTACTTTGAAAAAATAATCAAAAGCCTAGAATAACGTTGGCCTTGAGCTAGGTGCATAACCAAAAATTCACCCCAATCGAGAGTCTCTCCAAAGCTGAGAAAATATCTAAAACCATTAAGTCTAAAGTCCAACCGATTAGGTTATGACTGTATAACAATACTCGTTTTTTTTCTTTCTTTTCCTTTTTTTAAAATTCTTCTTTCTCTTTCTTTTTCTTCTCCTTCTCTCTCCTCTTCTTCTTCTCCTCTCTCCTTCTTCTCCTTCTTCTCTTTCTTCTCTCTCCTCCTCCTCCTCTTCTTCTTCTTTTTCTTCTCCTCTCTCCTCCCCCTTCTTCTTCTCTTTCTTCTCTCTCCTCCTCCTCTTCTTCTCCTATGTCCTTCTTTTTCTTCTTCTCTTTCTTCCTTCTCCCGCAGCTCATCTCATGCTGCAATGCGGTTCTGATATATCCCACATAGTGTTCCTATTGTGGTTGGCGAAGAGGGTACAAGGGGAAGATTGGATCCCCTTTTGCCATTGTCTCTTAGGAGATATCGCATTGTGTGGCTGCTGCTAATGGTGCCTTCTTTGCGTCCTGGAGGTCGTGTTACGTTGGCCTGTGTCGTGTCAAGTCGTTGTTGCCGATAAGCTAGTCGTGCCATGTTGTGCCATCTTGTTGTACCGGTGACGATGCGAGTTCCAGCTGTTATGCTGCCTGTTCGTCGACGACTGTCGTTGCTTGACTTTGTCTCTCATTAGGAGGTGTGTCCACGACTCTACCTCGGTCTTCATGCATGCACTGCTCTATGCACCTTCACACAAGACTTGTTAGTCCCTGGGCCGTCTGAGTATCCCAAATACACACACCTTTCTGATGGATGGACGAAGTGTTACCAAAGCTCTGATACCAGTGAAACGGGGAAGTACATGGGACCTCAAGAAGCATGCCAACGAAAAAAATAGACGCGAGAGAAAACTAGATTGGGTTCCAACTGCCCCCCTAAGCATGTGTCCAAAAGCATCCCTGCTTGAGTATTTTTATAAATTTTATTTCAAAATAGGTTACATGGCTATTTTAGCCCAAGCTTGCTCTACAAGCTTTCTTTTTACAAAAATAGCTCAAACACTAGAGCTTGTTCACACACTAAGTGTAAATAATTAAAACTCTTCTAGTATATGTGCTAGGAATATAGCAACACCATGCACAAGCGTGTATAAATAATTTGCATAAACATTTGGCACGTGGCAAAAAAAAAAACTCATAAAATAAGCTTGTGTACATACGCGCATATAATATTCTTATGCACATTCGTACATTCCATTAAGCTAATTTTTTGGACACATTAAATAAAGCATATTTTTCTATGATTATTATACATCAAATATGATAAAATATATACCTGTAACAATTTTTTAGCATAAGAGAGTGTTGTGCAAGTAAAATCACCTTTTTGTATTTTTTGAGGCTATGGCCTATTCTTGGAAAGAAACTACGTAAATACTCGTGTAAGGAGAGGCCACACACATGAGGGGCAAAAATTGCACCCAATGTTGAGTCCTTTTCATGAGCTAAGTATTTTGCATGTTATTTATTCAATTCTTGAATATGTTAAACTTGTGGTATTTAATGAGTTGATTGGGTTGAATAATATATTTTCTTGCAAGTCTCTATTTTCTCTATTTTCCTAGAAGTGGATCCATGTCAGATCTTGTATTTAAACAATGGATTCTTTTTTAATAGAGGTTGTAATCCATTTTATAAACTTGCTTAATAATATACAAACATACATCATATGTATATATGTATGTATATACATACATATATAGGTACTTACTTGTACACACACACACACACACACACACACACATACACATATACATATACATATGTGTGCTCACGCACACACACACACACACATATGTGGCTAGAGAGCCGACACACTTTCTCTCCAAAGAATTTACCAGACTAAGGAATGTGCCCTTCCTTGGAAAAAAATGAGTACTTTTGAAAATAGAATCATGGTTGGTTAAAACATCTTGATTTGAAAGGAACAGATGAAGCCTTGTTTTGAGAGCGTATCATCCTCGATTTTGATCATGAAGCAAAGATGTATTACATGAATAGAAGTGTGCACACACAAGTGTACACACACACACACACACACACACACACACACACACACACACATTTTTAAAATCATTTGTCAAGCTTGATGTAGTTCTAACATCAATATAAACAACATGGCTCGTAGAGTAGTTGAATTGAGAATTGGTTGTGGTTTTCAAGGTTACATTTTCTCCGTGACTAAGAGAAATCAAGTGGCTAGCATAGTGAGTTGAATTAAGAATTGGTTGTAGTTTCAAGGTTATATTTTTCTCCATGACTATGAGCATTCACGTGGCAACCTTGTGAAAACAGTAAAAGTGACAACTACATAAATCAACTCACACTTTCAATAATAGTTAGGACAGTGAGATCCATATACTTGGTATGCACCCTCTTAGTTTCATATGGGCTAAAAGGAATGATGTCCTTGCATTCACTTGCCAAGAACTTCTTGGCTTATAGGGTCCTCCCCTAATAAACAAATCCGAGCCACTAAAAGTCCTTTTGTCGAGTCCCGAACTCTACATATGAGAACATTACAAACGTGGGATCCATTAGCTAAGAGGAGACTTAAAAGTGGTAACATGTGTTGTGTGAGTCGTAGATGAAGGCCATTCGCCAAAGTGGTAACTGAGGAGACTTAAAGTCTCCTCAGTGGTAACATGTGTTGTGTGAGTCGTAGATGAAGGCCATTTGCCAAATTGTTCATGTGGTATTATAATAACCTATACTACAAGGTGGAATTAATGAACCTCTAATACAAGGCGGTCCTTAGAATTGCTATGGGTGGCTAGATCCACCTGATGAGCACAAAAGCGTAAAGAGTAAAATAAAGCGAGAGAGAGAGAGAGAGAGAAAAGGGGGGTATTAACGTCGGTGAATGCAAAGAGAGAGAGAGAACCCATTTATATAAATGGTAAGAAGCTCCACGACAACAATTTCCTTCTTTGTTTGTTTTTTTTTTCCATGGAAATTCCAACTTACTTTACTTAGTTCATATTGAATGAATGAGAGTTGTTCCCAGTGGTTTTTCCTAGATGATCTGCAACGATAATGTTTTACATTTTTCCTAGATAGAAAACGTGTTGAAAGGGTTTTCAAAAATCCGAGAAAATCAAAATGGAATTTTATTTGCAACATTTTTTAGCCAGCGGCCGCACCACCAAGACTGTTAATTTACTCTGTCTGGCTATGGCGACAACAGCAAAGCCTACCCACATACCAACCAGAAAAAGCCCGTGTGATCGCCTCAAAATTATATACACAGTTCTTTGATGCCCTAATTCTTCACACGCCTGTGCAGAAACAAAATAAAAACAGAAAAACGATCACTTACACAGATCTGGTTTCAACGTCAGCAGTTTCTTTCTGCTGGGCGATGAGAAACCTTACATAGATCTTGGCTAGGGTTTTCGCGATAGAATTGGGCCGTCTGCTTATTTTTGAATCTAGGGTTTCAGTTCTGCTCGGACAATGAAAAGGAGCCGGAACTTTGAGTTGTGGCAATTCGAGGGCGAGATGCCGAGCGTTGAAGAGGGCACTGGAGTCGTCCTGGGCGTCGATGGTGGGGCCACCTCCACTGTCTGTGTCTGCATGGCTGTGCCGGACCGCGGTGCCTTCCACTTCCACGAGCCTCCGCCCGTCCTCGCCCGGGCAGAAACCAGCGGCTCCAACCACAACAGCGTTGGAGGTCAGGAATATTTTCTGCAGATCTGAAGAATTGATTTTGCATGATATTGAAAATTGAACTAATTATTGGCTATTGAATCAAAAGCTAAACCGTACATACAAAAAAATAAATAAATCTGAAAGAAAATCCTAAAAACATCACAAGACCAGCTGTGATGAGAGAGTCTCTGTCTCTCTCTCTCTCTCTCTCTCTCTCTCTCTCTCAGAGAGAGAAATATGAACGTTTATGGAGGCCAGGTATGACGGAACCAGTCAGAATGCATAGACCTTGAAAGGTCTCACTCTGGTAAATCAACAAAAGAAAATTCTATGAGCTTACAATGTCGTAGGGGTCTGGAGACTGGTACACGTGCATAACCTTGAGGTTGGGGGTACACTGGAGTTGGCTTCTGAAATTCTGTAACAAGGGCTTGCCCCTCTCAGAGTACTTCTCACTTCCCTGCCTTCCGTGTTTCCTTAACCTTCTCGAGTTCTGCTGATGATGATCATGCTCACTAAATAGATGGATCATTATTAAAGGTGTCCATTTAATGCTTGAAAGATTACACTTTGATGTTCCAAACAAAGATCATTGGCACATTAAGTAGAGCTGTGTTTGAATCTGAAATTGTAATCAACATTCCTTATTGTCCACTTAAAGGAAAAGGGCACTTGTGTCAATGCCCAAAGGAGGGAAAAAATGCACTTGAAAATAACTTTTATCAATCAAAGCTACATGCATGATCCTTGATGTTTACTTAAATCGGTTTATATGATCTAGCAATTGATGCTTTTGCTTTTACTTCCTCCCCAATCTTGTGGAGTACCATGAGCTAGAGCTGAGTGTTCTGCCGGATGATGATGAAGATGACACAGGACTGTAGAGGTGTTGGTGTAGGAGCAAGCTATTCTGCCAGTACAAGAGGGATTCTTGTTGGAAGCAGATACTGTACCTCCTCAAGTTCAATGGCAATCTGATCTAGCTGGTTGTTTGGTTCGATGAGAATCTGTGATACTCCTAGAGGCATGGGCAAGGGTGCTTAATTTGGGCAGCCCTGAGGAGAGTCTTCTGGGAGCGCACATGGGAAAGCACAAGGTGGACAGTAGTGTGAGGGCCAGGACGGCCAGTCAGAGGCAGCCTCAGGAGCAGTTGCATGTGGGCGGCCAGGCCCAAGGACCAACCGGGCAGGGCGGCCAGGCTAGGTGGAGCAGTTAGCTCACTTGTGGGTAGCACCATCAGCTTCCCCTATACCACTCGTTGTTGAGTGACCGGATGAGCATCGCTTTTGATCCGGGGGTTCACCCGGAACGTTCCTCTAGTTGGCAGGCCGCAGGTTAGACGCTTGTCATGTGCACACCGTTAATTGGGTGCTTTGTGGACATGGACCTTACTTGCTGTAGCTGCCTTAGAGGCAAAGTTAGAACATGCAACAAATTAGGGTTTGAATTTTTACACAGGCAATCAAATTAAGGTTAGCATTATTGCATCTGCAACTAGTTTTGTGCATGTGCACTAGGCTTCTCTCCATAGATCTTGCAGATAGCAACAATTGCATGCATGTGTCTAGGTCTCAGTAGGTGATTAGCCCATCAGATGTTTCTTCATGGCATCCGGACCAGTGTATCGTCCTTGGGTGCCATGTGGACATTCTGGAGCTTCTAGACAGTCAGTCACCTTTTTGATGGGCCAAGAGCATGTTGTGAGTCCTAGTCCAAAGGACAAGTCGCCAAGCACCATCTGGGTTTAGGGTGTGTGTCCGTCGTGCCTGTGGCACAAATCTATGTAACCATGTTTGCAAGTTGTATAATGTTGTACTGGCCAACCGGGCACTTTATTAGACTAATTGGTTGGGTGCTTGGGGAAGCCCAAGGGTGTGTCAAGGCCTTGTCCAAGTCCGGGGCAAATGTGTTGTGTCAAAGTGTCAAAAGGCAGTCATTTATATGGTCAGAAGCCTTAGTGTTTGGGGGGCCATGGGCCAGCCATGGGCGCCCTTGGTGTGGACCAAAAAGGGGCGAAGGTGGACCAATTACTGGGCTGATGGAGGGCGCCTATGTAAAGTGACTTTAAGGGCACATCTCTCGAGAGCAATATTAGGCCAGCCCTAGCTATATAAGAGCAGCCAGCCAAGGGCATAAATCATCTTGCAACCTTTGAGCTCAAGAGCATAGAAGGTTGTCTAGCGAGCTTGTAGCCCTGAACCTCAGCTCATCAGGAAGGCCATTTTTGGAGCAAAATGCACAGCATATAAGTAGCCTACAACAACATACAGGCTGGCCAGAGAGTTGCAGGCAACATGGTATATGTAGAGAGCATAGTTGCATGAAACAGAAACGACAACGACAATGGCAATGGCCGGCCTTTGGAAAGGGCAACGGCTCAAAACTAGGAAACGGAAACGATTAGGAAACGGTGGATGTATGATAATAATATAAAAACGGCTAGGAAACGGTGGATGTATGATACATAATATAGTAAAAAGTTTGAGGAGTACACTCATAATTTGAAATAAATAGTGAGAAAATTTGTAGAAAATCACTAAGCAAGCACTAGATGAGACAAATCAATGGGTGATATTTTGATCGGAGAAACGGAAATGGAAACGACGACTTTCAAGAAACGACATTTAAAGGACCATTTCCTATAACTATGGTAGAGAAAAAATCTCCGGAGATTCACGTCTAAGAAATTTTATGTATCATGTGCGTTCAAGGGGTATTTAAAAAACTCCTTACACTTACATACTTTTATGAATAAAATGACTTCTTTTTCTCTATAAACTTACGTTTTTTTTTCAAAATTGGTTTAAAAAACCCTTCCTATAAATGTAATTTTATTACTTTTTTGAATTAATATACCCCTCTTGATGGACTCATAGTCACACTTACATATTTTTGGGTGAACCCCCGAGGAGAAAATGCAACCCTAAAGGTGCCTCAAATTAGCCCCAAAACATGTGGAAGTATGCATAGGCAGAAGCGATCACAAGAGATAAAGGAGAGAGAGTTAGAGAGAGAGAGAGAGGAGGCAATGATCAAGTTCTATTATCATAGCAAAGAGATTTACAAGGGGTAGTAAAGCCAGTAGAACACCAGCCCGGTCCTCCCGGGCCGGAAACGCCCTGGGAGCCCTAGATGAGTCACTAGAAGCATCTGAATCACTGTCAGGTCTCTTGCCTTTGCCCTTCTTTTGGGATGAAGAGTTGCCGTTGTCCTTGTCCTTCTTCTTGGACAAGCAATCCTTGGACAAATGTCCTTTCTTCCAACACGAGTAGCAATGACTCCGAATCTTCTTCTGCACTGATACTAAGGCATGATCCGGATCAAGAGACAAAACCTTTAACTTACCCTGTGTCATGAGGACTGATCCTCTTCCAATAGGAGGGAGCTTAGGTCATCAAAATCTAAAAGATTGAAAGTGACGTGGCATTGCAAAGTTTTGGCGACCATAGTTGTCCCATCAAGCTTGTTCTCCTTTGTCGTACACGGGGGAGCTATATCCACAGCAAAAGAAACACCACTGCTCTGCAAGGAAACCGCTTGAAAATGTCGAATCTCAACACTCCAGGACTTCTTTCAAGCACTTCCAACGAGCACAAGGACCAATCAGCCCCCTTAGAAAACTGAGGAAAGAAGGGGCTGGACAGCAGCATCAGTCCACCGAAACGCACCGGGAAGACCCAACTAGAGGGAGGGGAAGCTGGGTGAGGGCTGTCGAGGCCGCTTGTCGGGCTGCACCACACGCGAATAGACCACCTCTAGATGCTGACCTGCTGTAAAACAGCCCACACTCCTCGCAAAGCTGCTGCAATGTGACATGCGAGGGATTGATTGTAGTAAAACAACCATAGGCTTAACTAAACTGCACTTAATAACACTTAAGAGGTAGACAATGGTGTCAATGCGATGCAATGCAGCTATATTAATCCTGATGATGAAATGTGTACAAATGAGATCTATGAATGGATCTATGCTTGCCCTAAATGAATATCCTTCTTGGGATGAGAGAGATATGCTGAATGAAGATGATGACTGACTGTTCCCTTCTCCAATGCTGAGGTCCACCCTTCGGATGCTGGTTTTTCCTCTATGTAGTAGGCAGGAGATGAACTGTATGCTGTCTTCTAACTGAATGCTGAATATGCTGATGACTCCTCTTGCTCCATAGGCTGGAAACGCTGAGAAGTAGGAAGATATGACTAAAGGATTGATGCGCTTCTATATATACTGAGTTACGCTGCTGGTCAGCCAACGTACTGTAGTCGGCCAGCTTGTCTGGGACCTCACGACGTCATAAATGCCTAATATTTTGCTGTCGGCTGCTGATAATTACCACGACTAGCTATACAGCCGAGTTGGCTGTTGTAATACTCTTGTCGGCTGGTTCCACAAGCCCCGACCTGATGTGATGCATGCACTAAATGCCCTAAATGCTTCATGTATTGTTGTAGGTGCTGTTAACAGTCCCATAAGATGCTGCACATGCTGTAAATGCTTGAATGCCTATGCTTAATGCTCATGAATGCTAACTGCTTAATGCTTATGAATGCCTAGAATTCCATGTCACGTGTTGTTACACGCGGAAGCTTTGGGAGTCTTCTTTTAGCCCTAAACACCACCAAGAACATGTTGATGCAGAAACGCAAACATAAGAGAGTAGAGAGAGAGAGAGATAGCTGGAAATTCAGTATATCATATAGTACAAAAAGGTACATGAATCCTTGCAGCCATGGGCTGCCTTCTGGAAAAGGTAGAATACCCTAACACTAGTCCTATGTCTAGACCCACACCCAAGAGGGAGTGAATGAATAAAATGATAAGCAAAAGTGCCTTTTATAGGCCTTGGAAAAAGCTAGAGATTTGGCCGATTGCTGGTCGGCCAGCCGCACCTGGACACCAATATCACTAATGAAGTACCTGACCTGTTTTAATGCAGCCAACATAGCCTCTTCTTGCATTCCATGCAGCCGACAGGTCATCATGTCCACTCCAGTCCATCACTTACCATAACTTGCACATCCATGCTCCAAAATCCTAGTTCTATCTGGTTCTTAATCTTTCTTTATCTGGTTGCACTCTAGGATTAGTCCTTAGATTCGCATGTACATGTGCATGCACATGACATCCCCCTCTACTAAACTTGATGACGGGATTCCAATCTGTTTTTCTTGGATGATTGTCACCATCCCATTCTATTCCCGGAGTCCTCTTGTCATCCTTCCTACTCTGGCAACCTTTTCACTGAATACCCGACCCGATCTCCAAATCCACTCTAACTCTGAAGAAGATCTATGCATCTGTTCCATCCAGTCCCCATTCTGTTTCTGCCCTGTCTGTGAACACTGTCTTGGTCTTCATTCCAGAGAAATGAGTTTGGCACTCTCAATCCACCCCTTGGAGGATCATCCTCCCTTGGAACTGTTGCCTGAAAGCCTTTCTTGGTATGCCTGAAGTGGCATCCGACTTACAGGATTGCCATTCCCCTTGGGTCTTGTGGAACACCACACCCAAGAGGGAGTGAATGAATAAAACGATGAGCAAAAGTGCCTTTATAGGCCTTGGAAAAAGCTAGAGGTTTGGCCGACTGCTGGTCGGCCAGCCGCACTTGGACACCAATATCACTAATGAAGTACCCGACCTGTTTTAATGCAGCCAACACAGCCTCTTCTTGCATTCCATGCAGCCGACAGGTCATCATGTCCACTCCAGTCCATCACTTACCATAACTTGCACATCCATGCTCCAAAATCCTACTTCTATCTGGTTCTTAATCTTTCTTTATCTGGTTGCACTCTAGGATTAGTCCTCAGATTAGCATGTACATGTGCATGCACATGACACCTGTACACTAACTGGGTGTGCACTGGACATGCAAATGCATAGGAAATCAAAACGTAGCACCTTCAACACAGCATTTGCATGCCTAGAATGCCATGTCACATGTACTATCTGCTTTATACTTATGAATGCCTAGAATGCCATGTCACCTGCACACCAACTGGGTGTGCACTTGACATGCAAATGCTTAGGAAATCAAAATGTAGCACCTCCAACACAGCACCTTTGCACCTAGCAAGAGAAAACACACTGATAGTAGAAGAAGAAAACGTAGCAAGTCCTCCTGAAGAAAACAGAGCCACTCAGAAAAAATGCAGGAGTAGTACCAGAACGCAAGAGGAAGGAGGGGATCAAAACACATATGATGGCAGCCACGGACCTAGACATTTGAACGCTAAGCAAAGAAGATTAACGCTAATCCTATGTTTAGCAAAGACACAGAAGAGGAGGTAGACCTAATCTACTGTATATTGCCAAAACATGCTATATTTACAATGATCTTGTTGATTCACAGCTTCATGATGCATACCAGAGATCCGTGGATGTAACATGCAGCGGAAGTATTCGTAATTTGAGGATCCTATCACACAAATGCTCACACCGTCTTCTGTATCCTGAGTTTCGCGAGTTTACCAATCCACTTTAAGACTTCAAACTTTAAGAGATTTGAAAGAGAGAGACATAGAAACCATACACCGTATGGGGTCCCGAATTACCCACTGAAGGGCCCCCTATCCTGTTACCGGAATAGTATTTGCTTTATTTCTTTGAAGAGACTGACGATAAGCCAAACACAAGATCTTGGAAGACCAAGAGTTGGGCTGAACTGTACACGGCTGTAGAAGCAAGAAGGTTGCAAATTTGAGACTGAGAGAAGGGGCTGATTGGGACTGTTCTAGACTATGTATGAATGCTGAAAATGATTATGAATACTGAGTTTTACCTTCACCAAGTGGCTGTAGCAAAACGATGCATATGAGGATGCTGAAAACTGTATGAATGCTTAAAACGCAAGGGGTACTGAAGGCTGAATGCTGTAGATGCTGTGCTTTACTGTATGGAGGCTGAATTGCTCAAGCGTTGATGCTCATAGATGCTGATGAGGAAAACGCTGAAGAATGATGTGCTGAATTCTGCAATCGCTTATGCTCCTTGTGCTGAAGGCTCCAAGCGTTGAGTGCTTCAGTGCTGATTATAATATGAATGAATGAAAGGACCATATGCTCAGCTATTTATATGGACTTGTGATGTTGGTCGGCTGGCTACAGAGCTGGCCGACGATGTAAAAATGCCCAAAAAATGCTGTAAATTATGGGAATAATACTGGGTGAATTCCAATGAATGCTAGACGGTATTTGAGGGCTTTTGCCATGGTCTAAATGCAGTGAATGAATGCTATGCTGCATGCATTATGCAGAGTGCTTTCTAATGCAAACCCTAAGCCTTCTACTGACTCTATATGCATGAATGCATCTCTTCAAGTGGGTTAAGGGACTTGGACTGACTGACTAACTGACTGATTGTCTAAGGCTGAGAATGATCTACGTAGCTCGTGCCTGGACTGAGGATTACAATGGGGTCGGGGCGTATGACAATTATCATCCTAAAAGGTACTAATAATGTACAATGTTGCACTGATGATGATGATGAACCATCTTGTCACCATGCACTACAGTGCATAGTGCATGTGACATTCCCTCCTGCTTGGCTTGGCGGTAGGTTCATGGCTTCCAAGTAGTGCGCCAATAACTGGGGGTACTCTTGAAAGAACTCCTCGTCTAGGCAAATGGCTTCGTGGGTACCTTGATCTTAGAACTTTGTATAGAACTGACGTATCCGTCGATCGGAACGATGCTTCCAACGATGAAGAAGAATCTGCTTAGGCTCGACGACTTCTGCTTTGTCTACCACATTTGGCTGCTGTTCATCTGAAACATCAAAAACTTCTGGTCCAACATATGGTTTTAGCCAAGAAACATGGAAAACATCATGCATCGTTCAACTGTAAGGCAACTTTAACTTCATGGAGACATCACTTATCTTTTTAACTATCGCGAAAGGTCCAAAACTACAGAATGAAAGCTTGGGACAACGTTTGTCCACTTGTTTCAATCTTTGTTTCATGATGCGCAGATAGACCCAATCCCCTTCCTTGAAGTGGACATCTCGTCTAGACTTATTTGCCTGTCTGCTATAAGCTTCCTGTGCTTTGGTCAAACGGTCTTTAACTAACTCAATGATTTTGGAAAATGCTTCCGTCGTTTTATTAGCCTCGAGATGGAGACACCAATCTCGTCGAAACAGAAGAGAAATGGCGACCAAAGGTTGCTTCATACGGAGTCCGTCCGACACTGGATGAATGAGTATCGTTTAAGATGGCTTGGACCAATGGAAGATAATGTTCCCATTTGGACTGCTGGTCATGACAATATGACTTGAGAACATCAAAGGCCAACCGGTTATAGATTTCTGTCTGGCCGTCTGTCTGGGGATGGAATGCACTAGACAACTGTAACTTAGTTCCATCCTCCAGAAATGCGAGGTAAACTTGGAATCTTTGTTTGATGTAATGGTGCTACGTAAACCACAAATAGGGTACCAATGTTTGAGAAAAGACGGCTACGTCCTCAGCTGTGGTTGTATGCTTGCATGGGATGAGCATGCGGAATTTGCTGAAGCGATCCACAATGGTAAAACACTGAGTGTTACGGGATCTGGTGGATGCTGGTAGAGGCCCTACAAAGTCCATAGATATGTCGATGAAAGGTCCATCGGGGATAGGCAAAGGTTGAAGTAACCTAGCCTTCTTTGTATGTGGTGTTAGAAGTCATCTCCTGTCTATTTGTATACACCAGGGCCTTTGTTGTGGGTGTGCCCGCCCTTATGAGGTGTCTTATCATTTTTCCACACTCCCCGTATTTTTTCCCTATTTTTCCTAGTGGTGGGAGGGCTGCCAGATGATGCCAGGAGCACCCTAGTGCTGGCCGACTGGATCTTCATCAGTCGTGGGCTTCAGGGCTGCTGGCCGACTGGTTTTCATCAGTCGTGGGCATCTGTATGCTGGCCGACTGCATTTATGCAGTCCTGGGACTTTTTTCTTCAGTCGTGGGCACTCTTGCTGCTGGCCGACTGCCCTCTATGAGATGTATATATAGCCCCTCAGCCCCTACCACTTTCTCATTCAGTTTTTCCGGGATCTTGTGTATAGAGAAGAGTTTACACACCTCTCTCTCTGTGTTTCTTGTGCTGTTTATTTTCTGCAGTCTACTTGCTCTTGTCTACCCAAGTTTGGTTATCATTTCCGCTGCATATTCTGACATGGTATCAGAGCCCTAGGCTCTAGTAGATCTTGGGCGTTTTTTTGAGCAAGAGGGGGAGCAACAGGTTGCTGATTGGTGGACTGTTTCGGGCTGAACGGAAAGAGAAGGTGCAAGAGGAAGGCGGGCAAAGGTGCTGGACAGCCACTTGCAGATTTTCAGTTTTTTTTTCCCCACCTACCCACCCTTTCAAGTTACTCTCCGCTATGGTAGATTTATTAGAGATGGCTGAGAAGCAGGTGAAGATTCCGACTCTCCCCACGTTCCCAGTGGATCGTCAGTTGGATGGGTCTAATTACGGCATCTGGAAGGTCATGATGGAGTCGGTTCTGGAGTCATATGACCTTGCTGATTTTATTATCATAGGGGTGCCACGGCCGGAAGCTGAGGAAGGGGAGTTATTATTGACGAGGAAGGACCGAGAGGCATAGGCACAGATGTGGGATCGTGTCAACGCTAGGGTCCGGTCGTTTATTTTCCTCAATTGCACACCACAAGTGATCAACCATGTGAAGCACATGACGCTGGCGAGAGGCATATGGGAGCACTTGGCTTCTTTGTATAACAGGGTGTCACCCATGAAACGGATATCCTTGGAAGTGCAGATGCGGGTTATGAACCCTGCAAAGTCTTCGACGATGCGGGAACACATTAACAAGCTGTAGGCCCTTCAGCAGGAAGTCCTTTAAGCTGGGAAAGAGATATCATCCGAAGATATGGCCATCACGTTACTTTCCCACTTGCCTGGTCAGTATTCTGCTTTCTATTCCTCGTTGATTACGAGTGGCAGGCTCAGCACCATTACTTGGGAGGAGCTTGTGCCAATGGTCTTGGACCAGGAGGAGCGTTTCACGAACCCTCCTCACAGCAGAGGTTCGGAGGCCTTAACTGGCCAACGGTCGAAAGGCCGTAATACCAACAAGGGCAAAGGGAAGGCTTCACCGGAGAAGTCTTCTGAGAAGAAGCCTGATCCAGAACGAGAGAAGCTGAAGGCCGAAAGATCTTGTAATGATTGTGGCGAGAAAGGCCACTACTGGAGGAAGTGCCCTAAGCGGACAGGGAAGAGAGCTGATTCCTCAGCCTCAGCTGCGAAGACTCCGGCATTTGTGTACTTAGAGATGGTGGACTCCGATGCTTCATCATCTTCGAGCGAGGAGGCAGTTGGCTTCACCGCAAAGGATACCCGGGAATGGATTCTCGACAGTGGTGCTTCCAGGCACATGACTCCATCCCGTGACTTCTTTCTGGATCTTAAACGGCAGTCAGGTCATATCTTTATTGGCGATAACTCCACTATTCTGATACATAGTGAGGGCCGGATGGAGATTATTCCCGACGGCAAGGGGGGCAAGTATGCTTCCCGTGTTCTTTATGTCCCTACTCTGGGTTTTCATCTTCTGTCAGTGCATGAGGTATGCAAGACTGGCTTTCGGGTGGAATTTGAGGAGCATTCAGTTGCTCTAAGGGACCATAAGACAGGCAAAGTTGTTTGGGAAGGCGGTGTGGAGAATGGCATCTACAAGCTCTCTGCACTCTCCTTATTGACAGGCTCTCAGGTCGGAGATTTGTGGCACTTTCATTTTGGCCACTTAAATGTGGATGCTTTGCGGCACGCCTTCCGGGACCAGACGGTGGTTGGCTTGCCAGATGTTGGTAATAGGCAAGGACGCTGCAGTTCTTGCATACGTGGTAAGCAGCACAGGGAATCCTTTCCGAAGCAGGCTTCCAGGCGGGCTTCCAAACCATTGGAGTTGATTCACACTGACTTGTGTGGACCATAGCAGATACCATCCTTGGGACTTCATGGTGCTTGTTGATGATTGTACCAGATTCACGTGGGTCTACTTTCTTTCCCAGAAGGACCAGGCTTTTGCTCGGTTCAAGGATTGGCACGCGATGGTGGAGAAAGAGTCTGGATTTCAGGTCAAGACTCTCAGGGCTGACAAAGGAGGTGAATTCTCCTCGACTGTATTTTTCAGGTTTTGTGCAGATCATGGCATCAAAAGGGAATTGGCCAATACCGGATCGCCTTCGGAGAATGGAGTTGTTGAACGTAAGAACAGGACTGTGAGGACCATGCTGGAGCATCGTGATCTTCCTCGTCCACTTTGGGGTGAGGCTGTGGCAACGGCTGTCCATACCATTAACCGCTCTCCGACGACTTCTGTACCCCATATGACTCCATTTGAGGCATATTTTGGCAAGAAACCCCATGTCTCGCACTTCCGTGTCTTTGGGAGTGACGCGTATGTACATATTCCGAAGAAGCAGAGGGGGAAGCTTGACTCCAAGTCCCGCAAGCTGGTATTTGTGGGGTATAACTCTCTTTCCAAGGGATACAGGTTATTTGATCCAGAGAGGAACGAGATTGTTGTCAGCCGGGATGTGGTCTTTGACGAGCATGTTCCAGCATCCACTGTCGAGGAGCCGCCACTTCTTGGAGATCCAGAGGAGTCTGATGATGATTCCCAGTCTACTACTCCAGTTGATCCACCTCAGTCATCACAGGAGGTTGAGCCCGCAGCGGGAGTTGAGCCCCCGCGACCACAGGAGGCTCCACGATCTGTTCGAGTACCTAGACATCCTTCGGGAGTCAGGTGTCACGGAGCTACCCTCCGAGTGGACCACAGAGGACGGCCCTCGAAGATCACATCGAGTCCGAGATAAAAGCAACACGGCGGAGCTTCTTCAGGTGAACTATGCTTTGATGTCTCGTATCATGCGGGACAAAGAGCCCACTTCCATAAAGGAAGCCCTTTCACAGGATACATGGAGGAAAGCCATGCAGGTGGAACTTGATGCCATCGAGAAGAACAACACTTGGGAGTTGGTACCGAGGCCGTCGAAGCGGTCAGTCATTGGTGTCAAATGGGTCTTTAAGACCAAGTACGCGTCTGATGGGTCGGTGGACAAACACGAAGCCAGGCTTGTGGCTAAAGGTTATGCTCAGCGGCCAGGCATCGACTACGAGGATACCTTTGCACCGACAGCGTGGATGACCACGATTCGGACCGTTCTTGTCCTTGCTTCTTCTCTGAGGTGGCCCGTGTACCAGATGGATGTAAAATCTGCGTTCCTTAATGGTGACCTGCAGGAGGAGGTGTACGTTGAGCAGCCTCCAGGCTTTATTGTTCCAGGATCGGAAGGGATGGTTTACAGGTTACGTAAGGCCTTGTATGGTCTTAAGCAGGCTCCCAGGGCTTGGAATCAGAAGATTGATTCCTTCTTTATTCGGACTGGATTTCAGAGATCGGTTGCAGATCCGAACCTGTATCTCTTTCGGGAACGCGGCATGGTCACACTTATCATCCTTTATGTGGATGATCTCTGCCTTGGCAAAGGAGTTTGAGATGACCGACTTAGGCTTACTCCACTTCTTCTTGGGATTGGAGATCTGGCAGACCCAGAGGGGGTTTTTCGTCTCTCAGCAGCGGTATGTTCATGAGTTGCTTGAGGCCTTTGGGATGGAGAACTGCAAGCCTATTACTTCGCCGATGGACCCGAACACAAAGTTAACCGTTACAGATCCTTGTGAGCCAGTTGATGCCTCGCAGTACCGGAAGTTGGTTGGTTCATTGATCTGGTTGCTGAACACCAGATTGGACTTGAGCTTCTCTGTGGGGCTGTTGAGCTCTTTTATGCAGACGCCATTGAAGTCTCATTGGGACGCAGGATTGCGGATCTTGCGGTATCTGCAGAGTACGAAGGATCTGGGACTCTTTTACACAGGAGGGAATGGAGTCAAGCTCCAAGGTTGGAGTGACTCAGACACGAGGAGATCTACTTCAGGATACACTTTTACCCTCGGCTCAGGAGCAGTTTCTTGGAGCAGCAAGAGGCAGCCAACTATTGCCCTTTCTTCGACAGAGGCAGAGTATCGGGCTGCTTGTGAGGTTGTATGGCTGCGGAGGCTGCTAGGAGAGATTGGGTTTCCACAGAGGGAGCCCACAGTCATCCAGTGCGATAACCAGAGTTGTATAGCTATTGCTCGAAACCCGGTTTTCCATGCCCGGACCAAGCATATAGAGATACAGTATCACTTTGTACGTGAGAAGATCTTGGCTGGTGACATCTTGCTACTTTATTGTTCGATGGAGGACAATGCGGCGGACCTCTTCACGAAGTCTCTACCTCAGGCTACGCTCAGGCGGCACTCCAGCTCCCTTGGGTTGGTTTCACAGCCAGGAGCTGAGAGGGGGTGTTAGAAGTCATCTCCTGTCTATTTGTATACACCAAGGCCTTTGTTGTGGGTGTGCCTGCCCTTATGAGGTGTCTTATCATTTTTCCACACTCCCCGTATTTTTTCCCATTTTTCCTAGTGGTGGGAGGGCTGCCAGATGATGCCAGGAGCACCCCAGTGCTGGCCGACTGGATCTTCATCAGTCGTGGGCTTCAGGGCTGCTGGCCGACTGGTTTTCATCAGTCGTGGGCATCTGTATGCTGGCCGACTGCATTTATGCAGTCGTGGGACTTTTTTCTTCAGTCGTGGGCACTCTTGCTGCTGGCCGACTGCCCTCTATGAGATGTATATATAGCCCCTCAGCCCCTACCACTTTCTCATTCAGTTTTTCCGGGATCTTGTGTATAGAGAAGAGTTTACACACCTATCTCTCTGTGTTTCTTGTGCTGTTTATTTTCTGCAGTCTACTTGCTCTTGTCTACCCAAGTTTGGTTATCATTTCCGCTGCATATTCTGACATGTGGAACCTTAACTTTTTGACATATCTTAAGAGGCTTGAATATGTGAATATACATCACGCCTCATTTTGACCAATAAAAGAACCGTTCTAATTTCTCGAAGGTGCTGTTGATACCTCTATGTCCTCCAACTAAGGAGTCATGGACATCATGGAGAAGAGCTGATCGCTTTTCCCGAATGACACAGAGACGGTTCTTGAAGAACAACCAACCGTTCTGCACTGAATAATGGCCAGGCTCAGAAGTGAGGGCCAAATTATACTGAGTACCAAACTCAAGGGAGTTGACATAATGGTCTTTCATGCTATCTAAGTCTTTTCCCATGATTTCAAGAATGGTAGACTCTTGCACTGCCTAGATGTTGTCCTTTCGACTAAGAGCATCTGCAACTGGTTATGCTTACTAGGGATTTTGTAACTTGCGGCGCCCGGGGGGACTAGGACCTTTGACACACTTGTTGATACCATCAATGCATATTAAAACATTTAAACATGGCCACAACCTTAACACACATCCATCATCACTTTCCATAAAACATAAAGCTGGATAAAACATTCACAAATGCTGAAAATGGAGCTTGCACATGTGACACTGCATAGAGGGCCGGAATGGGCCGCCCCTCCCCCCCCCCCTCCCCCCCCCCCCCCCCCCCCTTGGAGTATTTTATTACCCAAGGAGAATAATATCATGTACAAGCTTTGAGGGCCTTACTCTCCCCACGGGAGATGCCGGATTATCCCTATACAAATGCCATAACACAGCCCAACACGTGGCTACCAAGCCGGAACACAGGCTGTAGAAATGCCGAGCCAACAATATAATCCATTTACCTCCGTGTGGGTAGTGATTCTTTCCCAAAAACCACGGGTCTTCATGCAATAGAGCTGGTACAACTGGTTCAGCTCTCCATTCAGGCGGTACAATAGGTACAGTGGTTGGTGCAATGGCTGGTACAGTCGGTACAAGGGCTGGTACAACCAAAATAGTGGTTGGTACAATAGGTACCGTGGTTGTTACAGCAAGTACAAGGGTTGGTAAAGCCAGTATAGTGGCTCGTACAGTAGGTACAAGGGCTTGTACAGCCAGTACACTGGCTGGTACAGCAAATACAAGGGCTGGTACAACAAGTGCAATGGCTAGAAATCATAATAAATGATTAAATACCCTTGCCTTTAGTATTTCTTTGCGATGGAAGCCTCCAAAGCAGTCCCCAACAGCTGGTATTCTTCATGGGCAGCCTTCAAGAGAGAGAGAAAGAGAGTAGCCATCATTAGGGCAGCCTGTAACAGTGGTAGAGGCTAGTGTGCAGCAAGAGAGCCTCCATTAATGAAGAGAGGGCTCCAATTTATAGATTTGGGGCTCCCATGAGTGAAAATGGAAAGAGAAGGCTATGATGACAAGTGGAGAGCCACACAATAGCTGGAGGGTGTGAGGCCACTTGTCTCACTTTGATCCACTTTCTTGCCACATGTCCCAATCTAAGAGATGGGTCCTTTCGTAAACTTTATCTCTAAAAGTATCCCAAGTGGTAGACATTCTGTCATAGGCACTTTGCCAACTCTTGGTATCTGCTCAATTCCAGATGTAATGACGCGAACAGAATTTCCATTGGAGTCGGGCCAAAAATAGCAACTCTCCTAAATTTCAGGAGTGTGATCCTTTAGATTCTAGGATAATCCCCCATTCCCAAAGCTTGTACTTTCCAAATATTTAGACATCCTGGAGTCCACCAGACCCCTTTCATACTGGGAAATGTCCAGGCTGGTGACATCCTCCCTAGCTTCTTAAAAGTTGTTCTCAACTTTAAGCTTCAAGCCATATATTCAAGATATAATCATGTCCCATCAAGTGGGCGAGACGAGACAATCTCAAAAATCTAATATAACTGAAGAATCCATGTCCCAAAGAAATGGGTGAGACTAAATAAGTCTTCGTAATACCAATATCAAAATCATATCCCAAAATAAATGGGCGAGGATCCCATGAAAGATATGCTAGACATAGGCACAAGAGCCAATTGTGTCTCAATCACCAATATCAATGAGATAATCATATGCCAATGAAAATCACCAACCAGGTGCTAAGACACTTAAATAAGTGCCATGCACAAGAAACTAGTGCCTCGTATAGAAACATGTTCTATGCACACAAACTGGTGCCATTCAAGAGCACAAACCATGGTGACATAAAAGCTGGTTCTCCATAGTTCTGGCAATCCTTTCTCCCAATCCCAACAGTTTCCATGTTCTCCCATACAATCCCAACTCTGATCAACAAGCATGGTGTGGAAACAATGAAACACTCACTCCACAATCGCAACACGAATCCACGTGTATGGTGGAGTGTTCATTGAATTGCCCTCTCACAATCCCAAGATGAATCCACATGCATGGTGAGATGAACAATGAACCTCTTGGCCACTGTATGGGGAGATAGTGATTCTAATATGGCTTTAAAAAAAAATAAATCCATGTCCCAAATAAATGGGCGAGACAAAACAGTCCCATAAGTCCAGATATCATAATCATGTCCCAAGTAAATGGGCGAGATAAATCAGTTCCATAAGTCCAGATATCATAATCCATATCCCAAGTAAATGGGCGAGACAAAATAAGTCTCCTGCCAACAAGGCATCGGTCCACATGACCCTTGGCATAGACATAAGTCCCGTGCCAGCCAGGCGTCATGCCCACTTCACCACTTGCACTCCGTGTTGGTACTATGACCACACACCTTGGATGAGAGGTGGGCTCAAGTGACAAGATAAAACAATCACTGGTAGGCATAGATAGCCTAGCATTTCTGCTACACATAGTTTGTAGGCATTTTGGCCACCAATAGTTTGTAGGCATTTCGGCCACCAACTCACACTACCCTCTCAAGTGTCCATGTTCCTTTCCATCTTCTCTCTATTGTTCCACCAAGATATGGTAGAAACAATCTTCAAGAGAGCACGTAGGACAAGAGAACACTACACACGGTATGTTGTGAGCTCGACACTACCCTCCGAAGTGCCCATGTTCCCTTCCATCTACTCTCTATTGTTCCACCCACACATGGTAGAAACAATCTTCAAGAGAGCACATAGGACAAGAGAACACTACACAGGGTATGTGAACCATGAGTTTCATAAGTCCAATGCATCCCAAATAAAGGGAGCCAAAAAGAATAATCCATAAACCTGAGGATAGATCCAAATCCCTAGAAAAGAAGTCCAGGAATCCATAGACCTGTATACCATAATCCTTGTATACCATAACTCTTACCACATACTCCGTGCTAACCACACCTTGGAGTAGAGGTGGACTTTATCCATAAAAGCATCATATCCATGAGATATCCAAAGATTTCTTCTCTATAAACTCGGGCAGATTTGTCCATAGAAATTGCTTGTGAAGCCCAATACGTATATAAATCTCGTCCAAGAAAGAAATCTCCATAGATATAATCCATCCCAATAAAGGGAGCCATAAACAATGTTTCCTTGAAACCATCTCAAGGCAACAAATAACACCTTGCATGGCTATACAAGGATTAGTGAACATCAAAAGCACTTCATAGTAAATAGCCAAAGCACCAACTTTGCAAACTTAAAGTATACTTAGCTTTTCTTTGCCAGGTTGGTCATGAAGCCAAAAGAAATATCTTGTCACCATATCATTAAGATATCCTGAGATATATCTCCACATAGCTTGCTTGGAAGCTTGATAATATAATCCACAATATCCATATGGAAAGAGTGCTAAACGTGTGCACATAAAGCCAACTCCATACTTCCAAGATAAATTTTGTGAATTCATAAATCCTTAGACCAAGCTGTCTATTGCTCATGCTCTTGCTTCATAGGCTCTAAAGTGGCCTTGCCATGCTTAATAGCAATGATGGTAAGTGTGGTCCCCACTTTAGATCTTTTCTCTTCTTTATTGATAGAAGGAAGCCTCCGCTTCCAAGGAAACCTATGCTCTGATACCAATGTAACTCGCGGCGCCCGGGGGGGCTAGGGCCTTTGACACACTTGTTGATACCATCAATGCATATTAAAACATTTAAACATGGCCACAGCCTTAACACATATCCATCATCACTTTGCATAAAACATAAAGCTGGACAAAACATGCACAAATGCTGAAAATGGAGTTGCACATGTGACACCGCATAGAGGCCGGAATGGGCCGATCCCCCCCTTGGAGTATTTTATTACCCAAGGAGAATAATATCATGTACAAGCTTTGAGGGCCTTACTCTCCCCACGAGAGATGCCGGATTATCCATATACAAATGCCATAACACAGCCCAACACGAGGCTACCAAGGCGGAACACAGGCTATAGAAATGCCGAGCCAACAATATAATGCATATACCTCCCGTGTGGGTACTGATTCTTCCCCAAAAACCACGGGTCTTCATGCAATAGAGGTGGTACAACAGGTTCAGCTCTCCATTCAGCCGGTACAATAGGTACAGTGGTTGGTACAGTAGGTACAGTGGCTGGTACAGTCGGTACAAGGGTTGGTACAGCTAGAACAATGGTTGGTACAGCAGGTACAGTGGTTGGTATAGTGGTACAGTGGTTGGTACAACAGGTACAACAAGTACAAGGGTTGGTACTGTCACCATTTGGCCACCCAATTGGTCCACTCGTGGTTTCTCATCATGTATGTATATTGGATTGGTGTCCATGGCAGTTGTATATGCTGGGGATTGATGCCACTTATGTGCTACTGTGGACTTGGCTTTCCGTTGGGACTTGTGCCTCTGTGTACATGCCCGGAAATGCTTGGTGGATTGGTGTTCCATTGGGTCTGGTACCTCGTGTACTTGCTTGGAGCATGTCTATTTTGGTATAGTCTCATGAACGGGGATTGTCCATACCAATGCTGCATTGCATAGCATCTTTATGTGCTTGCTTGTAATTGAAATTGCATGCTGTTTTCATGCTTGCTTGACCAATGTGTAGTTCCGAGCAAGGGGACGCCCGCCTGCGAACCGTGCGTGTGAAACTGTCTGCTGACATGGTTATGTGGCATGTGATAGGTGGTAAGTATTGGTCATAAACCTAGCCTTAAGAGTTAGCAATAATTTATAAGTGAGTGTGTACACACTTCATTAAGTTTTGGGCGACCAAAACTCACTTATAAATTATGACCAGCCCGGTGTTCAGACACACTAATGTCCGGAGGTGGACATAACCCAATGTCCACCGCCCAGACCTTATCCCCTTTATACAAAGGGAGTAACCAGCCATGTGTCCACTCTAGCTTGCTCCACAAAGCACTTGCCTGCCACCTACACTGGACAACTCATCACCTCACTCCTCCTCCTCTCTCTAGAGATTGGCGCCTCCTTTATGAGGGCTGTTGGGCTGCATTTTCTGCTTTTTCTCCTTCCCAACTCCATTTCCAAGCTTGCTAAGGTGTTTCTCAAGCTTCCAAGAGTGTTTCCGGATGCTAATCACTCTCCTACACACTCCCAATGATTGAAATTCAGCAAAACAGCTCTCTTTTTTGCTGTAATTTCTGGTCTTTTTGTTGAAAACCCTAATTTCAGCCCTCCTTTCTCAAGTTGAACCATAGGGGAAGCTTTCCCAAGGTTCCCTTCATCCTCTTGAAGACTTTTGTCTCGCGAAGAAAGGCGACAAATCGAAGATCTCAATACTCCAAGGACTTCCATATCGCGAAGACTTCCGCTGTTATCGACTCTACTTGCTATTGGTAAGCTTTTATGCTTAAATATGGAAGCACAGGAGGGAGGAACTGGATTGCAAAATCACATACCCTGTGTAGTGTTCTCGTGTCCTACGTGCTCTCTTGCATATTGTTGCTACCATGTGTTGGTGGAACAATAGAGAGCAGATGGTAGGGAACATGGGCACTTGAGAGGGTAATGTGGATTGCAAGTCTTCATCGACAACCACTTGTTTCCAATACTGTATTCATATGCATTGGTATGGAAATCTGGTCAGAAATGCCCATGACACTATGTACTTGATTCTCCCAAGATCAATATACTTTATTTGAGGGAGGGGTTGGCCGTTCCGGCTCATTGTGTGTCTCTTGTCAATTCAGCAATTTACTTCTTGTATTTGAGCAAGTGTCCATCAAATCTTAGTGTATTTAAGTGTATTGATTAGCATTGTGTTCAACTAAGTTACGTTGGTATCAGAGCATACGGTTCTCTTTCACTTCCATCGTGAGAGATGATCACTGTGAACACTAGCTATCTCTACACTTAGAACATTATGGACAGCCATACAATGAATGTTGGAGATGCTAACACAAGAGGCAGGGACAATGAAATGCATGCCTCCAATGCTTTACAGGATGAACAAACTCATGTGGTGCACAATAGGGAACATGAATATGTGGGACAGCCGTCCCGTGGGCAAAGAGAAGATGCAGGAAGAAGAGTCCATAGTCTTAAGGGCTGAACTTACTTGTTTGCAGGCTCTTCTCCACGCACAACAAGAAGAATTGAATCTCTACCGCCGCCGCGAGGATCCATTGATACATGACCGTTTGAAGGCCAAGAAAGCTGAATCTTATATGGATCATGCAATGGAAATGATTGCTCAAGAGTTGCACATGCAACCGAGGGATGCAGCACGTGCGTACTTGGCTCGTATCGAGGATGCCTATGCAGAAAAGGCAACCATCCCACATGTCTTGGAATCCCCAGAGGTACCCGAACAAGAACTTATGTCTAAGAGGATGAATCTCCATGCTATGGGAGAGGAACAATCATTGACTTCACACCATGCAGGAATACCTTATGTAGCCCGTGAAGGATACAATGTTTATGGTAGTGGTCAAAATGTATGTCAAATGCCATTGCCGGCTGAAAATGTGCATGCACAACACATGCAACATGGGTTGCAAATTTTTGTTGGTGCAGGTATTCTGCATCTCTCTCATGCCACTCATGCCTTCGAGTGTGCTTGTGAGGGAGAAGCTATGGCTGAAAATGTATCAATGCATATTGAGGGGCCAGCCAGGCCTCATGCTTACAGGGCACATGTATCTATGCCTTATGCATCACCTTTGGGTCCTAAAATGATGCTAATCACAAGGGTTGTCCCAATGGACAAGCATGGGGGAAAACATGTTGAGATGCACGCACATGCATCAAAGTCTTGTGACTTCAAAGCGGAGACAAATCTGTGAAGTTTGACACATATCATGGGGAATATGATGCATCAAAGGCACTTGCTTTTATTGCCCAGTTTGATATTGCTTGTAGTGATGACGATTTCACTCAGAAATCCATTATCCGGCATGTAAGCATGTTCATGAAAGACACTGCTGCCCATTGGTGGCTCACGGAGAATGAAACCGGCCTTCAGAAATCTGACGGGTGGTGAAACAAACACTCGCACATAAAACACTTCATCACCCATGGGGACCTGGAAAAGGAAACAAACAGGGGGAGCTAGAGTGCTCTTGCAAATAGTACAAGGACACCGATTGGCCCCAAAACGCAGTGACACCCCTTGCGGTATTTCTTTACTTGATCAAAATTTGAGTACAAAGTACAACTTGTAGAATCCTTTATAAATAGGATCCTTTATAGCTTCTCCCAGGACTTCCAAATAAGGACTCTCGTTATCACAACAAAGCATTCCATAGAGAAGGCACACCTGTACGACACCTCCCTGCTTGAAAAGGTCTTCTCCATCGCTATCATGGATCCCACAACCCTTTCCCAAACAGTAGTAGGACTGTACCAAACCACATGTCCTTCCTATAGTCACAGCTTGCATGTAACCTCGAGAAAACTATGTCGTGTCCACATGAATTCCAAAGACATGTTTTCCACATGAAACCAAAGACCTGCATTTGATAAACCATAGACCTGTATCCATAACCCATAGGCCTGTTTCCTCGA
The DNA here is from genome assembly GCF_041138505.1 of Cibotium barometz. Classification (NCBI taxonomy): domain Eukaryota; kingdom Viridiplantae; phylum Streptophyta; class Polypodiopsida; order Cyatheales; family Cibotiaceae; genus Cibotium; species Cibotium barometz. The sequence goes on from NC_141068.1 coordinate 5,678,702, forward strand.
TTCCAAAGTCTTGTTTCCTCTCGAAAACCAATGTCCTATTTCCATGACAGATATACCATCCAAGCATAGTTGCCAAAACCTAGAGAGAGAGATAGAGGACGTGTCAAGCAATCCCTGAATACACATAAGTCAAAGATGAAGAGGCACACACATCTCTTCCAAGAACATCATCCTATGCATCTTAACTTGATCCTCTGTATCCCAATCTCAAAAACAAAATCTGCTTGTGAAGAGAGAGAGAGAGAGAGAGAGAGAGAGAGAGAGAGAGAGACCCCTTGGCTGTTAGCCTCTCGGCGCCTCCTTCAGCTCACCTCCTTCCAAGAGAGATATAGAGTCGAACGTGCTGATCAGCCCTTGCGCCTCTGTGGCCGCCTGTAGTCCTTTTGGCTGCCCGACAGGTTGTAGAGAGTCTCTCGCCTTGCGCTCGTTTCTGGCTGAAGCCCTTACGTGTCCAACCCTCATTTCAAGACAAAGAGAGGGCTGTCCAAAACCTGCAAAATAGTGGACAGCCACCTAAAAAGGACCAAAACCAAGATAAAAATGGTCCAAAGGCTGAAAATAACACTACCAAGAAGCGTCCCTTCAAACTGAGAGACTATGGTCTCACTCCGGAGCAGAAAAAGCAATATATGAGTGAGGGGAAATGCTTTACTTGTGGTAGCACCGAGCATATTACAAAGGCATGTCCAAACAAGAAGAAGCGTGATAATGCAAATGCATCAAAGCCTAATGTGCATATGGTTCCGGATGTGCAGGGCAACACTTCACATGATAGCAAAGACAGGGTTGTATGTAAAGCTTGGGGACAGCTCAAGGATCAGCCCGCTTTTTCATGTTTGATGATTGTGCATCTGAAAATTTCATATCCACACATATGGCAGCTACTTTGGGTATTGAAGTGGAGGACATGGGTCCTCAAATTGAAGTAGGGGCTGCCTTTGTTGGTAGAGAAGTGCAGGTCATGCCTATTTTTGGTAAGTTGCACATACACATTCAAGGCTATGTGGATCATGAGGATTTTCTTGTGGCGCCTTTGAATGGTTGTGATGTATTGCTTGGAAAGCCTTGGCATACATGTATTGATCCGTGCAAGGCTTAGAAGACCAACAGGATCACCTTTATGCATAAAGGCCGCGAGCATGTAATTGATGTTGGTGAAGAGGGTGATACCATTCCCTTTGTATCTCATGTACAAATTAAGAAAGTAATGAAAAAGAGTGTTTTTGCGTACTTGATTTTTGTACGAGATCATGTTGAGGAAAATAATGTACATGTAAACACTCTTAATAATGGTAGGCTGAAATTTTTGCAAGAGCACAATGATTGTTTTGCTAATGAGTTACCAAATGAGTTGCCACCCGTACGACCGGAAGATCATCGCATTGATCTTGTTTTCGGGTAGCTCACCACCTAATAGGCCAGCCTATCGTGTAAGTGCATCCCAAAAAGAGGAGATCATGAAGCAGGTGAATGAGCTTCTTGAGAAGGGTTTGGTTCAGCCAAGCTCTTCTCCATATTGTTCACCCGTCCTCTTGGTTCAAAAGAAGGATGGATTCTTTCGTATGTGTGTGGATTATAGAGCTTTGAATAAGCTTACCATCAAGAATCGGTTTTCGATTCTACGCATAGACGACATCCTTGACAAGTTGGATGGATCGGCATGCTTTAGTCGAATTGATCTCAAGAGAGTGGATATCATCAAGTGCGTGTAGTGCTTGAAGATGTATACAAAAGTGCTTTCAGGACAGCATTTGGGCTTTACAATGGACTTCGGCATTCCATGATGCTTGAACACTTGTGCAAGATATATTTTAACCATATACTCAGCTTTGATGGTCTTTTTGACCGGCAAGAAATGAGCTTGCTTGCTAAACCTGTCCACAATTGTCCAAATCGCATCATTACCCTGTTGGGTGCGTGGCAAGTCCATAATGAAATCCATTGTAATACTTTCCCATGGCTGCATGGGAATAGGCAATGGTTGAAGCAAACCTAGTGCCTTTTGCATATCAAATTTCACCTTTTGACAAGTGATACATGCACGTACACGTGCCTCTATGTCCTTCCGCATACCTGGCTAAAAGAAATACCGCTCAATCATGTGCGTAGTAGACATTATGCCTCTATGACCAGCATATGGAGGAGCATGGCACTCATCCAAAACCTTTTGCCTCATGTCAGACACCACACATAGGCAAATATCTTTCATGAGATAACCCTCTTTGATCACATATGAGGCATGTGCATGACCAGCCATCAAATCAACCCAAGATACTGTGACAAGAAGAACTCACTCTTTTTTGCATTTATGAAGAGTTTATGCTTACGGAGTTCTTCAAAAACAATGGCCAAATGAGCTCCATGCTCTTCTTCGGTCTTCGAGAAGACTAGGATGTCATCAAAGAAGACACCTGTAAATTTCCTGTACCCACGGAATATGCGATCCATCATTCTATTGAATGTAGCCGGGATATTTGTAAGACCAAAAGGCATAACAAGATACTCATGGGGGATAGAGATCCCAGGACTACAAGTCTCTTTTGGCGGGCCTTATTTGATAATATGGGCACCAAATTGGACTTCTCATCAGCTTATCACTCTCAAACGTATGGGCAAAGTGAGGCTACAAATTCAGCCGTGTTGGATCTCTTGAAATGTTATGTGGCGGATCAAAAGTCTTCTTGGGAGAAGTACTTACCGCTTGTAGAATTTGCATACAACACGGTGCATGCATCTACGAGAAAGGCCCTGTTTGTTGAACAAAATTTGAAGGTTGGGTGCAGGGTCATGAAACGCGAAACGTCCATGGAACGTGTCAGACTTCAGTCATGGATTGAAACGTTGGGCATTTCATGGTAGCTTAAAATAATATGAAGAAAAAAAAAGCTACGATACAAGCTTTCCAGGGCGCCGCGGCTCAACCTGCTTTTCTCTCGTCTGCAACAAGGTAACCGTCTCTCTCTCTCTCTCTCTCTCTCTCTCTCTCTCTCTCTCTCTCTCTCTTCGGACGAGGAGAGTAGGATGAGCTTTATGAGAAGACGGGCTATCTTGAGGAGCTTGCCAGGGGACCCCATCTACTTCAATGATGACCTCACATGGATGTAGCTGGAGCACAGAAGATTATGCATGCCGAAGATCAAGGCGGCACGCAAAGAAGGGAAGAAGGTACATTATAGGGATGGTCACATCTACATTGATGGGAAGAGGGTCGAATAGCGCCATCTGGCCTATGAGACACGGAGGAAACAACATGAAGACAAAGAGATACACATAGCAGTCTGGAACTGTAATGGAGTCCTATGGACACATCCAGGGAGACTTGAGGAGGTGAAGGAGGGTCGGGATATCATCTTGATGACAGAGACACATGAGAGCCTGGAGAGGGGCTCACCACGGGTTGAGGGTTATTAGTGGGAGTCAGCTCACCGACAGCAGGATTGTTTGAGGAGCACTCTTCACTACATCAGTTGATGGAGGCCTCGGACCAGCGACAGCTTGGTAGACTACTACTGGAGCTCCATAGTTCTCGAGAGAGACTCCTCCGGACACCCGCTCCCACTAGGGGTGGGAGACAGTCTCAGCTCACAGATTTCTTCCGAGCTGATGTACCACGTGGGGTGACCGCACAGAGAGCAGAGGAATTGAGAGCCAGGAGGAGACCTAGACAGACTGGACACAGAGCACCCCGACTCCGTCACCGAGAGATAGCAGCTATCTGGATGAGACACCAAATGGAGACACAGGAGAGGCTAGCTCGCTTTCATTCAGCGCCACTCACAGCCTCAGCATCGGTGATGTATGATATCTTATATCCCTCTTATGGCACTGGATGGAGTTAGACATAGATCTGCATAGCATGCTTGTACTACCCCTTCAGCATATAGAGATGCATCTTGCCTTAGCACTCCATCCACATCCCCACCCCCCTTTATATTGTTTGTATATGGGCTCCACCGATCCATGATGATTCACAGTTGTATCCAGACACATGCACACTTTTTCTTTTCTTTCTTTTCCTTTTCTTCCGATGACCGGAAGAACACAGTTGTATTATTTTTTGTCTCATAGGCCGACTTTGGCCTCTCGTAGACGTTAATATATCTTTCTTTCTTTCTTTCTCTCTCTCTCTCTCTCTCTCTCTCTCTCTCGTTCTTCTTGACTCTCTCTCTCTCTCTCTCTCTCTCTCTCTCTCTCTCTACGGACGGACAATGGACTCTCTCTCTCTCTCTCTCTCTCTCTTCCAGACAGTCACATACCTCCATCGCATCAGTCACATGGATCCCCACAGGTACCCGAGGCTTGCCGTGGAGTCCTCAAGACAACTAGCACTTGAGGGCCACTCTGGAGTATGGTACGCACTAGTTTCCACTTGGTTCTCAGTATATGGGCTTGGCATGGCCCTTTAGTATAGTTTTTCTCCGGCTCTCTCACGAGGATACCAACCGGGTTATCCGGTTAGATCTTCTCAATCTCTACACCCATTGCACATGGATCACACCTTCGGAGCTCCCCACGAAGATGCACTTCTACAGAGATCACTTCCTCACACTCATTGAGGATGGATTCATCCAACAGCCGGGCTACTTGAGTGTTCACATGTCCCATGCCATGCGGATTGCGATTGGCTAGATACGGGTTTCATCCCACCGCCTCAGAGTGAAGACAAGTAGAGCTGAGCGCATCTTTAGAGCCGAGAAGCTCATACGGAGACCCATAGAGGAGAGGATTTGCCGATTATGCCACACAGAGGTTGAGACTGAGGAGCATTACATATGCCGCTGCCCAGTATACTATGAGATCTGTGGGGGGTTTCACTGTCTATTTCGTGAGGGATTTGGTCCACTCTCCAGGATCACTAACTTCCAGGACCAGCGTTGCCTAGGCCTCTTCCTGCTTGAGCTCCGTAGACACAGGGACACCTAGCCACTCGTCCCTCCCTTGCCAGCCAACCATCACCAGTTTCTTCCGGACCCAGGAGGTGAAGGACACCGATATAGTGGATCTTGTGGACCCTCCACGAGCTGCTCCGAACCTACCTCGCGCGAGAGGAGTTACCTCGGACCGAGCCTCCGCACTCCAGCGTGCTCGACGCCCTCGGCCCCTCGGCCATCAGCCACGATCACCTCATCAGCTCCAGATCTAGGACATGCTCCACCGCCATTGAGCTACCTTTCCATGTGACATAGCTGAGGGAGACCTCTCGGCCATACTCATTAGCCCCATGCTTGATATTTTGGAGAGTGGCACACCATCTACTTCGAGCTGATGCTGCTCTCATGTTTCTATGTTCGTTGTATTCCATGATGAGTTTCCAAGTGAGATAGCTATGCTTATGTTTTCTTTCTGTTTTATTTTCCATTCCATGATGAGATATGCCATGGACATTATTGTATCACTTTGGCCCATTGGGTCTTTAGTAGATGCTTAATATATCTTGCTTTCTTTCTTTCTCTCTCTCTCTCTCACACTCTGGAGATTGAGGCAGGGAGAGTAGCACGGACCCCTAGAGAGGACAGAGTATGCAGATTATGCCACAAAGAGGTAGAGACAGAGGAGCATTACATATGCAGATGCCCTGTATATTATGAGATCAGAGGGAGATACCACTGCTTGTTTAGAGAGAGTTTTGGCCCACTTAGCCAGGTGATGGAGTATCCTGATCAGAGATGCTTAGGCCTTTTCCTCCTTGAGCTACACTGATGTAGAGAGAGGCTTCTACAGGTGCAGTGTCAGAGAGCCCAGTCAAAAATCACCCGCTTCTTCAGGCCTATCAGCGAGCCACATCCCCCTCCCTCTGTATCATCTACCCCTTGACGAGGGCTCACACTACAGAGAGCCTTGGAGATCAGAGCTGCTAGGAGACCGCGACTACCCCCCTGGATGCAGACCACCACTACTCCATCAGGCCCAGTCTGCCCAGATCTAGGCACGATATCAAAGAGCTATGAAGGACAGAGTCGAGAGGCTGCACCAGGGCACAACAGATGTGAGAGTCCTCCTTGCCCCATGCCCCATGTACGATGTACTACACCCCACCATCTCCATCGGGTGGAATTAGTAGTATACCAGCTATCATGATTGTACATCTATAGCATGCTAGACAGTGACTGCATAGTGAGCTGCATATGACTAGGGTTAGCTTTTCATTTCAGTTTTTCTTTCCATGATACTCAAGACATGGACTTGTTGAATACAGCTTTGTCTCATGGGCCAATCTGGCCTTCCGTAGACGTTAATATATCTTTTCTTTCTTTCTCTCTCCCTCTCTCTCTCTCTTACACAGACATTGTATCAGGTCCACCAATTGTTGTAACCTTTTTGGTCTCATAGGTCATTTTGGCCTTTTGAAGACGTTAATATATCATTTCATTTCATTTCATTTTCTCTCTCTCTCTCTCTCTCTCTCTCTCTCTCTCTCTCTCTCTCTCTCTCCCCTTTTCTAGACAGTGTATCAGATGTCACATGGTTGTAACTTTGGTCTCATAGGTCACTTTGGCCTTTTGAAGACGTTAATATAACATTTCATTTCATTTCATTTCTCTCTCTCTCTCTCTCTCTCTCCCTTCGGACAAACAAGTGACTCTCTCTCTCTCTCTCTCTCTCTCTCACTCACCTGTGGTTCGCATCCCCACCTTCGTTCTCACCTGTGGTTCTATGGCTTTGTTCACTGCCCCATTTAAACTGTGGTTTGCTGCCTTCGTTGGCTGCCCCACCTGAGCCCTGCCAAATCGAGCTGTGTTTCCTCTCCTACTCACCTCTAGTCCTTGTTTCCAGCGAGCTGTCCATGTTGGACTGAAGGGGTCCCCTTTCTAGTACTGATTCTGGTCCTCAGCTGTTGGCCCCCATAGGTGGCCAGCTGCAAGTGGGGAGGCAGGTACAGGCAACAAGAGGAGGCGCAGGTTGGACAGCAAAGAGAGGGCAGCGAAGAGAGGAGGCGGTGCAGGTTCGAAGAGAGAGAAAGAGGCGAAGGTGGGGCAGTGAAGAGAGAGAAGGGAAGAGGGGGCAGCGAAGAGTCAAAAAGAGGCGCAGGTGGGGCAGCGAAGAGTGAGAAAGAGGCACAGGTGAGCACACACAAGATCAGCGACCCCCATATCAAAACATGCCTGACCACCATGAGAGAAGTATGCAAAAATGCAGGACACGGACATTTAACACCTACAAAAGAAGCTCGGGGAGAACAAGGATAGTGATGACCTTATACGTGGGCTGCGTGCCTCCATGCAAGAGATGGATAGGTGGAAGGAAGACATGCATGTACACATGGCAACTCAGCTCAGCAAGATGGAGGAGGAAATGGCCCAAATGTTGGACGCAAAAACCAGCCACCATGCCTCACTAATCATGGAGCTGGAGGCCCAAGTCGCCACCCTTAAAGTGGAAAATGAGACCTTGAGGGCACGTACTCAATTTGGAAGAAGGAGAAATTCAGCCATCCCTCAATGATGAGCTGAATACACTTAGAGAGCAAATGAAGACCCTACAGGAACAAGAGGAGAAGAAGGCAAACAAGGCAACCACATGGGCCGAGATGATTAAGAAGACACAGAAACAAGTGGAAGAAGTGGGCAGCTGGATTGAGGTTGCCAAGTAGCAACGGAACCCACCATCATCACCAAACATCATCAATGACACACTTGAAGAGGAGAAAAGAAGGAAGATAAGGGCATTGAATGTGAGAGTGGTGCGATGGAAGGAAGGAGCCTCGCCGAAAGAGGACGCCATAGCACTATGTAGAAAGATGGAAATGTTTGATACCCCTTTGTCAAGGCATGAAGGGTGGGCAAAGACGCCACCAAGGAACACACTCTCATCCTCAAGTTTGTGGGGTTGGAGGCGAGGCAAGCATTCCTTACCCAAAGGCGGGCACTAAAAGGAGAAAAGACTTACCTCGAAGACGATCTCACACTAGCACAGGTGGCACACAAGAGGGAGTGCATGCCACGCATCTTAGATGCACGGAAGGTAGGGAAATGGGCAGTGTACAGAGATGGGAGGGTGATCATCACCGACCGATGTGCCCAATGATGGTGCGAGACCTATGAGACCAAGCTAGAGATTGTGGTTTTGAACTTTAATGGCGCCTTGAGGACAGATGCATGTCTGTTCGAGGAGACATTTAGAGGGAGAGACTTGGTCTTATACACACAGACACATCCGTGCCAAGGGAGTTGGCTTCCAAAGGTGAGAGGATACAGATGGGAGTTTGTTCACCGCCCACAGCCACGTACAGTAGGGGGTATGAGGGGTGGCTTTGCTATACAGGAAGGAGCTTCAGCATGTGATACAATTGGTTGGGTGGGATGAGGTGGCATGGTTTTTGTGGGTGATGATCCAGACAGAGAGGGCCCGGGACATCTATCTTGCAGTGTGCTACTTTCCACCCTCCACTTGTAAATATGCCACCCATGGAGAGTCCCCGTACCTACCCCTTTATGATGACATTATGAAGTTTTCTAGTCTAGGGGACATCCTCCTGGCTGGAGACTTCAATGCCCGCACCGCATGTGCACGGGTTCTTTGAGACAGATGATCCCATGTACCAGGAGATTGACACGGTGGGTACGAATCTAGAGCTGACATCATAGGATATAGCAGCTTGCACAGACTATGGAGAGTATCTCTTGGCCCTCGGTGGGGCTCATAGGCTAGCCATTTATAATGGCCTAGCTAGATGGCTTGGATCCAACTCCTTCACCTCCTATCCCTTCGGACATGGAGCTAGTACAATGGACTATCTTTACCATCTCGCCTCGCTCCATTGGTGTTGCAGCCAACCCTGCATACCTGGCCTTCTCCCTCACATGCCGATACACCACCCAACCACCTGCTTTACCCCATCACCGCGCGAGATAGCTTTTCACCAGAGAGACCTCTTCCATCTATTCTGATCACATCTACCGCATCCTCTTCGACCTCAATCCCCACATCCCACTTGATGAGCTTATCACACAACTCGCAGCCACCCTCCATACGTTTGCTGTAGCCACCTTCCCACACTCCAGAGCCACCCCGACACCAGGAGGGACTCCCACATAATAGCTAGTACGACGAGGAATGTCGTGATACCCGAGCCCGTCTACATCGGGAGGTGGCGCTAGGATCCACCACTCACCAGCAGGCGCAAGTGATCTTCCGACGTCTCACACGGAGGACGAAGAGAGCCTACCTAGCCAGGCTTGAGTAGGAGCTATACCAGCTATTTCTTGGGAGGGACTGGAAGGAGGCCTGGAGGATCTTCCAGGATCATCACTTTGTCAACTCCGATTACTTCACTCGGCACCTGGCACACCTATGCGGCCTCTCTCTACCATGTTCTCGAGCAGCCACCTCTTCCCCATCCACCCGAACCTCGTCTCCCCACACTCTTCCTTCTTTCACTTGAGCATGGTGAGGGATGCTATTGATAGGATGGAGACTGGGAGAGCACAAGATAATGATGGACTCCTCACCGAGCATTTCTTTCATGCCAGGGACACGCTAGCCCCTTTACTGGTTCACATCTTTAACAGGGCTCTATGTGAGGGCTTCCCCGCCAGCTGGGCATCGAATACTTTTGTATCTATCTTGAAAGTAGGTGACCCCATGGACTCCAACAACTACAGGACTATCATGATTGGTCACAGCTTGGCCAAGATTTATGGCTCGATTTTGGAGCATGAGCTTAGTAGATGGTCCAAGGAGCAGAGACTCAGAGCACCAGGGCATACAGGCTTTGGGAGAGGGCACTCCACACTAGATCATATCTTAACACTATGGGGGATCATTGAGGAGGGGAGAGCTCACGGGCATCGGATATATTGCTACTTTGTGGATTTTCGCAAAGCTTTTGATACCGTCCCATGGGCGAGACTGATGAGGAGACTATAGGATATGGGAGTGCCAGTAGAGATGCTTTGGGGGATCATTACACTCTATGAGTTAGTCACATGCAGAGTACGGGCTCCAGGAGGTGATTCAGAGATCATACACAACACTATCGGGGTGAAGTAGGGCTGCCCCTGGTCTCCTACTCTATTTGGTCTATACATTGACGAGATCTCGGATTTTACATAGACAGATAGGGAGGACCAGGAGCACATTTAGTATGGGTCCTGATACCGATCCTCTTGTATGCAGATGATATTGTTCTTATTTTTGATTTACCAGAGAGGTTGCAGAGGGATTTGGATGCATTACAGGCCTTTTGCGAGGACCGGGACCTCACTATGAACCTTGGAAAGACCAAGGTCATGATTTAAACCTCCCTACAGCGGATAGGTAGATCTCCAGAGTTTACATACAGTGGAGAGCCTGTGGAGTATGTTACCTCATATGTATACCTTGGGATCACTTTTACTGGACCTCAGTTCTCGATGTGGAAGGCGGTCGAAGCTAGATTGATTAGGGTATATCCAGTCCTTGGCTTGCTAGAGAGGCAATGCTCACAGATACAATTCCAGGAGCTATAACCGTTCCCTACGGGAGGCCTGCAAATCGGAAGATAAAATACACATTTTTAGATCACTTAACTAATTCAAACAATGGACATTACTTGCAACATTAAAACTGAAAATGACCAAGAACACTTGACACCATCACTGGGGCCGGAAAGGGCCGGTTCCCCCTCAATACAGTTTGTATTTCTTGGAGTATTTATATGTACAAGTGTTCACGGGTCCTAAGGCTAGATTTCTCCATAACATGGAGTGAATACAACTGAAAAACAATAAGATTTTGTCGATGAAGGATCGGTTGTTGGAGTAGACCAAATCACAGGTAGTCTCCCATCTTCACTGGGTGAACACCGGCCCCTCGCCGGTCTTCTGGGACCGTGCACCAACAGGCACGCTTGTACTAACGCCTGGCAGGGTGAAGCACCGCGGAGGGAGTGATACCTGGTGCTCCCAAGTAAGCTTTGCTCCCAGTTTTTCTCATACCCTAATGACCTTCACTGGCTCCTCTAAATGTGAGGGCGTGGTCAGGGTAATCACGGGAAAGATCACCATCCCGGTGGTCTTCCATGGTGAAGGCAAGTGGGGGTGATGCTTGCCTACACAAGACTTGTAAAAACAACATTTAATTTTAATACTATCTGAATTTGAAAATACAGAAACAAGTACTTGATAACGATTCAAATGGGGTTGTAAAGTGAGGAGACTTTTCTCTCCTTTAATGTAATACTGGTTGGTGCAAACAGCAGGAACGAGTATGGCAGCCAATAGGTACGGATGTGGCAGCCAACAGGTACGGTAGTCGGGTACAAGGTGATAGAATGTGCAGCGGAAGAAGGGAAAGTGGAAACACAGGAGAGAGAGAGAGAGAGAGAGAGAGAGAGAGAGAGAGAGAGAGAGAGAGAGAGATGGAGAGGAAACATAGGTGAGAACTTGCTCTCAATATCAAGGCCAAAAGGAATACATGTCCCGAGCAAGAGGGGAGAATCTCGTAAGTGAGGGACTGCAGCAAGACAAGCTAGACAAGCAATGCTAAGCAGTGAAATATGAGGGAGGCATGCCGGCTATATATACCTCTACATGAATGTAGCCGATTGGAGCTAAAATACCTACACGACTGGGAAAATATCCACGACTCCATAAAATGGGAAAATATATGTGAGGGGGGGTGACCAACCCCTCAAACTAACATGGTCAGTCCTAGAGGCTAAAATCGCAGCCCAGATGCAAGCTTTGAAGAACTCCATCGCTCTCTTGTTCACTACCCTCTCTACTCTATCGGGTATGGATACCTTGGCCTCTGCTTTAGGCCCCAATATTACTCCGGAACCGTTCAGGGGCGAGCAAAAGTAGCGTACCAAGGAGATCATGGACACTTGGCTACATAAGTGGCAAGTTCACTTTCAGTTTCATCCATATGATGATGGGAAAAAGATCCAGTTAGCAGCAGGTTTTCTCTCGGGCAAAGCTTTGCTTTGGTGGAAGGAACTCAACCCTAAGCCAACAACTTGGGCACAATTCAAAGACGTCTTCAAGAAGGAATTCCTCAAGAAAGAGGATGATTATGATGTTGTTGCCCGGTTTTCAGCTTTGACCATGACCTCGCAGCACCTCACTTATGAGGTCTATCTCCAGAAGTTTAGGGACTTGCAGATGAAAGCTACAAAGATGGATCCCACTACTCTTTTGGGGTTCTTCGTAGCTGGTTTACCAGACTCATATCGTTTACAAGTTAAAAATAACAAATGCAAAACATTGGACGAAGCCATTCATTCAGCTCGTATCTATGATGATACAATGGTCTCTTCCAAGTCGAAACCCGTTACCGAGCAGGGGAACAAGCATAAACGAAAGTTCTCTGCACCTATGGCTAACACGACCGAAGGAAAGTCTTCGGACCAACCTTCGAAGAATTCAAGTTCGACTTTAGCGAAGAAGAAACGACTCCTCAGGGCTTTAAAGCTTAAGAAGGAAGGACGTCGTTTTATCTGCGAAGAAAAAGGACACATGCGTAACGAGTGCCCAAAGCAAAAGGGTACCAAGACCAACGTAGGACCCAAGCTAAAGGCAGCTAACCAGTTGTCTTTGACAGGTACGTCAGTTACTGTACTTTCTCGCCCTAGTACTTGTTCTGATTGTCTGTTCAACTCTAAAGTATTTGGCTTGCATGATCTTCTCCGCGTTTATGGAGAAGTGAATGGCCATAAGATTCACATTCTTCTAGACCCTGGCAGCTCACACAACTTTGTTAACTACAAACTTGTGCAGAAATTGAGTCTTGATACGACACCCAGCAATCATACCTATGAGGTACGCCTACCTGCAGGAAGGCAAGTATGGGATCGAAAGGTGGAGATGCTTCCAATCTAGATTCAAGACTACAAAGATACTCTGGAATGCTATGTAATGCACCTAGAAAATGTAGACTTGTTATTAGGGATTGAGTGGTTTAAGACTCTTCAAGTCCAGATAGATTGGTCTAGTCATATTTTTTCTTCTCAGCATAGGGACATCCAGTATAGTATTTTAGGTGATTATATTCATCTCTCTCAGGAACCTCTTGTAAATACAATTGATTTTGGCAATATAATGGATTCTTCTTTTATCGCTTTCCATTGTGTATTGATTCCACTTTCTTCCTTTCTCATCCCTTCCATGGATGTAAATGAATTAAGTGTATTTGAAAGCAAAGAATTACAGAAGATACTTGATTCGTTTCAAGACGTATTTCCTAAGGAACTGCCATCGGGTTTACCACCTGAACGGGCAGTAGATCATCGTATTGACTTGATCCGTGGTGCTCATCCTGTTAGTGTCACGATTGTGACTTAGTTCATTATACACAGTCTCCTCGTGGTTATAGATACTGAAGTGACATGATTACACAGAGGACCCCTATACTCGGATAGTCACGACTATTCGCTCTAGAGACATGCCTCTTCATCAAGAGCCACACTCCTTAGACGACTGGTCACACCCCTTCGCTCTAAGGTTGCAACTCTTCATCTAATGGTTGCAGCTATTCGTCCAAAGGATGTGTCTCTTCACCTAGAGTCATGACTATTGGTCATGGGATGTGTCTTTTCATTTGTGTCTCTTGGACTCCTATATAAGGAGCCTGTTGTATCACAGTTTCAATCAATCAATCAAACATCTGTGTTCAAGTCTCTCGAGTTTACTTTCAGTTTCAGTCTTAAATACACAGATAGTGGATGAAATACTAAGTAATAACAGTAATCCTCACAGTGGTATTAGAGCAAAATTTTTTCCCGAGCCTACGGTTGTGAGCCTCTCACCCTCTCCGCTCTACTCCCCTACCCGGCGTTGTATGGAAGCAGAAGAAAGATGGAACCTACATCTACGAGTATGAGGTAACCGAAACCTTCTTTCTCAATTCACATATAGAAGACAGATGCACAGATGTGTGTGTGGCGTACCCGGTGAGGAGATTTCCTACTGGTAGCCCTTCGTGTGCCTCTTCATCGGGTTGTGCCCTTTCGTGCATGGGTTCGCATCCCTTCACACGAACGGTCATCAAATCAGCCCGGCAGGTACCCCTTCACCTTGGCGGCACCTCTTCGCTATTCCCCATGGCTGCGCACCTCTTGGTCGCCTGTGCATAAGCGCTCGTCATACAAATCAGCCAGCGCAGGTCCTTTTACGCGCAGCCCTTCGTGGGTTTAATAAACGGCGACCTTCCCAGCCGGCCAGCCCATTAATTAACTTGGGCGGCCCTTTTTATTAACCCACGTGCCCTTTCGATAAGTCCAAAAAAAAACAAAGCGAATATGGGGCCAGCGCAACGAGTTAGTCCGCCGGCCAGCCCATTCGCTCCTCTCGCACGCTGTTCTAGGGAAGGTTCGCTCCTCTCCCGCGCTGCCACGCCAGGGAATTCTCTCCACTCTGGCACACATTCCCCTTCTCAACCAGGCGTCCAATGGAACCCAACAGCAATCAGCTAGAGCTTTACATCTCGTACATAGACGAGGTCCCGGAAGCCATCTTGCCCGAAAATCCTCGCCCAGCCCCGGAAATAATTATAATACCCGATACACCCACACCGGAGCCCGCCCCATTACCCGAACCCGAACCTGTTCCGGCTCCAGTTCATGTACTAGGTCCCCTGGACTATTTATTATACGTCAGTCAGTTACAGGCGTGGGTGATCTGGCATATTTACTTGACGTGTCCAGCACACCATCTTGCTCATTACGAGTTTATTTTGGGATGGTACCCACATCTTGCATATTTCCTGGACGAGTGCCGTGTGGATGCAGTAAACCAGATCGTCTCGCTTCAGCCCTTGGTTCGAGTATACAGCGAGCTCATTGTGCCAGATTACACTCCCTTAACCCCTGCAGAGACACCTCCTCTCGACAAGGTGGAAGACTTCGAGCCTTCGGAGTTAGGCTCCAATTTCTTAGCAGAATTGGGAGACGATTCACTGTCACTCTCTCCTCCAGCAGTACCACATATTTCACCAGCTTCTCCGCGCTACTCACTCTAGCAGCTCCAACATGCCATCTATCTCAGAGAAGGAGGGCCAGCAACAAGACGAGCAAATGTAGGCCATGACATCATTACGCGAGCAGATGGAGACACTTCAGCAGACTTTTTCGACAAGTCTCTCTACCATCAGCAGACGACTCGACCAGTTGCAGCGGCCCCATCCAGCGCGCACCCAGCCAGTGATCTACAACCATCTTCTTCAGAGACTTCGGTAGCAGAAAATGAAGATAAACCAGATCCAACTGCCGAGGTAAACAATGCAGAACTCCAACTTCTTTATAAAATATTTAATGCTGCACAAAAAAAGAAACTCGATGTCAAACTGCCTGCCCCTTATAATGGTCGCCGCGACAAGCGCGTGCTTGACCAATACCGATTTGGTCGAAAGCAAGAAAGTGGCTTTAGCCAGTTCACTACTCAATAATACAGCACTTCTATGGTGGCAACGACGTGTTGCAGATGGTAAGCACACTCCTACTTGGGATAAATTCCGGCGCGCCCTCCGTAAGGCCTTTGAACTTGCCTGTGCGGACTACCATGCCCGGTTTGCTCCCCGCTGCCTGAGGCAAACAGGATTCTCAGCCGCGTATATCACAGAGTTCCAACGTTTAACTCTGGAAATTGAGAGCCTCAGCCCCGCTGACAAGCTACAGAGCTTCATTGATGGGCTTGAACCCAACTTACAGGAAGATGTGAAGAAGTTTAACCCTCTCACCATAGATGCTGCCATTGCCTACGTAGAGCGCCTTGGAGATCTACGACGACAACCCAGGACATCCTTCTTTGGCAATCGGTCCTCAAACAGTGCTCGTTTCTCCTAGCACAATCGCAGAGGCAATTTATCTCAACCTGAGTCTCAATATTCCCAATCCTCTGGTCAGCAATCTACTCGGCAACAGCCCTTTCGGCCTAGATTTTCAGGTCAGGCAGCAGCCTCCCAAATAGGATCCTCTTCCAACAACAACAATCGGAATCGAGGACGCAATTGGCAAGGTCGCCAACGCAACAATCGCCACAATTTTCGCCGCGATACCTCAGCAGGTCAGCAAGCCTCTACATCGGCACCTTCTACCTCTCAAGCCAACCCTCCAGGTCTTTGCACAATTTGCAATGGACCAGACAGGTGGTATGAGTGCCCAAAGCGTAATTCTCGCCAGAATTCCAACATGGAATGTTGCCCAGAAGGTGAACATGGACATCCTCATCATCCTTCTGCGCCAGAAAAAGGCAAGCAGGTGGTTCATGCAGTGCGAGTTTCTAAAGTTGTCAGTGCTTTAATGTTAAATGTCCACAACCATACTTCAGTGCCTGTTAACCTTTCCAATCAAGTTTTGAGCTTATTGGGATTTATTGGCCAGCATCCTATCAATGTTCTTGTTGATAGTGGATGCTCAACTAATTTCGTGGGAACTACTCTCGTCAGCAAGTTGCGATTACCTACTCAGCAGAGTGCAGAAGTTTTCCAAGTGGAACTTGCAGATGGTTCTTTCTTGCATTGCAGTAAACGGATTCAGCAGTTGCATTTTCAGATTCAGGACTACCAGGATCAGCTGAATTTCTCTATTATGCCTTTGTCACACTATGACATGATTCTTGGACAGTCTTGGTTATATGAGTATGATCCTTTGATCAGCTTTCGAGATCATTCCATTCGACTTTATCATAATCATCGAGAAATGGAATTATGAGGTCTGTTTAATTCTAAGCCGATTACTGTGGTTTCTGCTATGCAAGTCAAACGCTTAGTGCGTAAACGCGACAGCACTTCTGCCTTAGTTATGTTGCGAGAAGCAGAAGACAATACAGTTGACCAATCGGAATCCTCGCCATCAGATATTTCTTATTTACAGCAGCCCTTCTTTCAACCTTATATGGATTTATTTCCTGACGAGCTGCCAACGACATTGCCTCCTCGACGTTCTGTAGATCATACGATTGATCTAATTCCTGGACAACCATCGCCAGTTCGAGCTCCTTATCGAGTTTCTTATTCAGAATCTCACGAAATTCAGAGACAATTGGCAGAGTTGTTGGATAAAGGTCATATACGTCCAAGCAAAAGTCCTTTTGGTGCTCCAGTTTTATTGGTCAAGAAGAAGGATGGATCTATGCGACTTTGCATTGATTATCATGCCCTTAATAAGCAGACAATCAAGAATAAGTTTCCCTTGCCTCGCATCGATGAGCTCTTTGATCAGTTGCTTGGTGCGAAGGTATTTTCGAAGATTGATCTGAAGTCCGGCTATCATCAAATCAGGATTCGAATTGGAGATGAGTATAAGACAGCTTTCAGAACAAAGTATGGACATTATGAATTTTTGGTCATTCCTTTTGGGTTAACCAATGCCCCAGCTACTTTCATGACTTTGATGAATGACATCTTTGGTCCTTACTTGGATAAGTTTGTCATCGTTTATCTGGATGACATTTTAGTCTTCAGTAAGACTTTAGCCGATCACAAGCAGCATTTGCAGATTGTCTTCGACGTACTCCGTACGAATGTCTTGTACATCAACAAGAAGAAGAGTCAAATTTTCAAAGATCATGTGGAATATCTTGGACACATCATCTCTGGACATGGTATTGCAGTTGATCCTAAGAAGATAAAGGTCATTGTTGATTGGCCTTTGCCACTTACAATTTCTGATGTGCGATCTTTCTTGGGATTAGCAAATTTTTACCACACCAAGGTTCACAAGTTCTCAGATATTGCTGTTCCTTTGACGGCCCTTACAAAGTTGGATAAATTGCACTGGTCACTTGAAGCTGAAAAGTCCTTTAATGATCTTAAGCATGCGTTGACAACTACGCCTGTTTTGGCTATAGCGGATCCAACTCAGCCGTTTGACGTCATGACCGATGCTTCGGATAGAGCATCTCGGGGCGTTCTTATGCAGAATGATCATGTTATTGCTTTTGATAGTCATAAATTTTCGGCTATTCAAATGCGATATCCCGTTTATGACAAGGAATTTTTGGCAATTGTTCATGCTTATAGAACGTGAAAGCATTATCTTCTTGGTGCAGATTCAGTGGTCAAGACAGATCATCAGTCTTTGACTTACATCTTTACTTAGCCAGTGATGAATCCTCGTCAAGGACGATGGGTTGAATTTTTGGCAAATTTTCACATGGCCATACTCTATGTTCCTGGATTACAGAATGTGGTAGCAGATGCTTTGAGCCGCATGCCTCGAGCTACGAACTTTGCTATCTCAAATGTGCAGATGGAGATTCCTGCATGTTTTAAGCATGAGTATTTGACAGATAGAGACTTTGGAGATGTCTTTCGAGCTCTCAAATCTCTTCATTCTACTGTTGCAGAAATGAATATGTTTGCCGCATATACAATTGCAGATGATTTACTTTATTACTCAGATCGCATTTGTGTTCCTCACAATGCATCTTTGCGGAAACTCCTTATTCAAGAGCATCATGAAGTACCCTTTGCAGCTCATCCTGGAATTAACAAGACATATCGTTTGTTATCAGCAACATACTTTTGGCCGCAGATGCAACAGGATGTTATTAAGTTTGTTAAAGCTTGTCACTCTTGTCAAATTATGAAAGCTTCACGACAACTTCCTCAAGGATTGCTTCAACCTTTGCCAGTTCCTCCGGAAAGATGGGAAAGCATGAGCATGGATTTCATCACTACTTTGCCGCGTTCGCAGAAAGGCAATGCTCAAATTTTAGTAGTGGTTGATCGGTTTTCCAAAATGGCACATTTTATTCCTTGCAAGAAGACAGTTTCTGCTCCAGATCTTGCAGCGTTGTTCGTACAGCATATTTTCAGAATTCATGGATTGCCAAGATCTATTGTTTCTGACAGAGATCCGTAGTTTACTGGACATTTTTGGACTTCCTTATTCAAATCTCTTGGTACAAATCTCTTGTTCAGTTCTGCTTATTATCCTCAGACAGACGGACAGACAGACAGAGTAAATCAAATTTTGGAAGAAATGCTTAGACATTATATTCAGACAAGATTAGCTTCTTGGGAAGGATATTTGCCTCTTGTGGAGTTTGCTTACAATAATTCTCCGCATTCAGTCTATGGAATAACTCCTTTTCAAGCAGCATATGGTCACACTCCGCTTGTGCCCACAAACTTTGTTCTTCAACACAAGGTGGCATTAGCAGATCAGTTGATTCAAGAAATGCAAGATATTCTTGTGCAAGTTCGAGACAGACTGGTTCATGTTCAGCAGAAGTATCAAAAGTATGCGAATAAGCACAGAAGGCATACTGAGTTTCAAGAAGGTGACTTGGTTTTGCTTTATATTGCACCGCATCGATATAAGACAGCAAAGTCAGTCTTTCCGAAGTTGCGACCGCGTTTCTATGGTCCATTTAAAGTTATAAAGAAGATTTCAGTTGTCAGTTATAAGTTGGATCTTCCACCATCTTGGGGAAAAATTCATCCGACATTTCACATCTCTTGGCTCAAGGAATACATACAAGGAGATTCATCTATTCCGGAGTTATCTTCTTATGTTTCTGAGATTGAAGATGATCACATTATTCTTGTTCCTGAGAAGATTCTTGACGTTCGTCAGAAAGAAACAAGACGGAAGATTACTACAGAATTTCTTGTTAAGTGGATGGACTTGGATGAGTCAGATTCTACTTGGCAGACAGATGAAGAAATGCAACAATATCCTCAACTCCTCCAAGAATTCTTTGGCAGACGACCGACTCTCATTTAATCACATGGGTTTTATTTTAAATGGGAGGGAATGTCACAATTGTGACTTAGTTCATTATACACAGTCTCCTCGTGGTTACAGATACTGAAGTGACATGATTACAGAGGATCCCTACACTCGGATGGTCACGACTATTCGCTCTAGAGACATGCCTCTTCATCAAGAGCCACACTCCTTCGACGACTGGTCACACCCCTTCGCTCTAAGGTTGCAACTCTTCATCTAATGGTTGCAGCTATTCGTCCAAAGGATGTGTCTCTTCACCTAGAGTCATGACTATTGGTCATGGGATGTGTCTTTTCATTTGTGTCTCTTGGACTCCTATATAAGGAGCCTGTTGTATCACAGTTTCAATCAATCAATCAAACATCTGTGTTCACGTCTCTCGAGTTTACTTTCAGTTTCAGTCTTAAATACACAGATAGTGGATGAAATACTAAGTAATAACAGTAATCCTCACAGTTAGTATTCCACCTTACAGGATGAGCCAAGCTGAGGAAGATGAGTTGGCTAAACAACTCGAAGATTATCTGAGGATGGGCCAGATCCGTCCAAGTAAATCACCTTGGGGTGCACCTGTGTTGCTTAGGAGAAAGAAGGACAACACTGGAGAATGTGTATAGATTACAAGAGATTGAACAAGCTGACCATTAAGAACCGTTATCCTCTCCCTAGATTAGATGACCTGATTGACCAGTTAGCAGGAGCGAAATATTTCACGAAGATAGATTTACGTACTGGCTATCACCAGATACGTATTCATGAAAGACATGTCGAAAGAACTGCCTTTCGGACTAGGTATGGTCATTACGAGTTTTTCGTATTACCTTTTGGATTAACTAATGCTCCAGCCACTTTCCAGCAAATGATGAACAATCTTTTTCGTGAACATTTGGGGAATTTTGTGGTGGTGTTCCTGGATGATATTTTGATATATAGTCGTACTCTTGAGGATCATGTTAGACACCTCACGATTGTCTTATCTATTTTAAGACAGAATCGACTATATGCTAAATTAAGTAAATGTGAGTTCTTTATGAACGACATCATTTACTTGGGACATAAGATCACTCGAGATGGATTGAGCATTGACTATGATTGAGTTCAGAAGGTTCTGGACTGGCCTATACCGCGAACAGTGAAACAACTTCGTTCTTTTCTCGGTTTTGTAGTTTTTCTTCGGAAATCTGTGCGGGAGTACTCTCGGCTCACACTACCGATGACCGACTTATTGAAAGGTTGTGGACATAAGTCAAATCAGTCTATCACTTGGAATACCGATCTAGATATGGCCTTCAGACTTTTGAAAGATAAAGTCAAGGAAGCACCTATCTTAGCATTATCTGATCCTAGTCAGCCTTATGTTCTTGAAACTAATGCCAGTGACTATGCCA
This sequence comes from Cibotium barometz, assembly GCF_041138505.1. Lineage (NCBI taxonomy): Eukaryota > Viridiplantae > Streptophyta > Polypodiopsida > Cyatheales > Cibotiaceae > Cibotium > Cibotium barometz. The sequence goes on from NC_141068.1 coordinate 5,699,744, forward strand.
TCGGGGCTGCTCTATTTCAAGATGGTAGACCGGTTGCTTTTGAAAGTAAAAAGCTAGACGACACTCAATCTCGTTGGCCAACCCTTGAGAAGGAGCTTTATGCTGTGATTCATGCTCTCAAGGTTTGGAGACATTATTTATATGGTTCCAAGTTTGTGGTATTGACTGATCATCAGTCAATCAGGTATGTGTGTGATGCGGATGATTTGAGAGGAAGGAAAGCTCGTTGGGCTGAGTTAATGCAAGATTTTGATTTTGAGATTCGTTATCGGAAAGGGTCCATGAATAGTGTTGCAGATGCGCTTAGTCGAATTCGAGAGGTGAATACTTTGTCGTTCACTGAGATTTCTACTGACTTATTTTAGTCATTGAGAGGGCTTTGCAGGACTGATAGTTATTTTGGTCCATTTTGGCAGAAGATCCAGGACGGGAGCTCATTGATTGACTAAGACTCGATGACTGAACAGCCTACCATTCAGGCTGCAGGAGGCCAGTGGATGATTCGGAATGGTTTGCTATTCCGTAATGACAAAATTTGTGTACCACAGATCCCGGACATTAGGTCCAAGATTCTTAAGGAGTGTCACGACGCCCCTTCTGCTGGACACCTTGGGGTACACAGGACGCTATCATTAGTGAAACACACTTTTTATTGGCCAAAGATGAAAGGATATGTAGAAGATTATGTTCTCAAGTGTCAAATTTGTCAGGCAAATAAAGCTGAACGCTTTAGACAGGCTGGGTTGTTGCATCCTTTGCAAATCCCAGGTAATAAATGGGAAAGTATTTCCATGGATTTTATTACCGGATTGCCAAGAACACATCAAGGCCACGATTCTATTTGGGTTGTGGTAGATCGCTTGACAAAAATGGCTAGATTCTTACCGACCCGGAAGACTATTAGAGCTATGCAATTAGCACGGCAGTTTATCGAGCAATTGTTTAGACTGTACGGGTTACCGTAGGACATAGTCAGTGATAGGGACTCTTAAGTTTACGAGTGATTTCTGGAAACTTGTTTTTGAGAAGTTGGAAACAACTTTGAATTTGAGTTCCTCTGATCATCCTCAATCCGATGGCCAGACTGAAAGAGTGAATCAGATTTTGAAGGATATGCTTCAAGCATATGTATCCAAAAGACAGAGTTCATGGGAGGATTATCTTCCTATATTAGAATTTGCATATAACAGTACTAAGCATACGAGTACAGGTTTTAGTCCTTTCATGCTTATGTATGGTTTTCAACTTAGATCACGTGTTACAGTAGGATTCTCAGGACTTCAGCATGATGCAGCACGTAATTTTTTGCAAGATATGCAAGGAATCTTTTAGAAGTGCTCAAGACCGAGACAGATTTTATTCTAATAGACATCGTTCACCTAGAGAGTTCTCTGAAGGAACGATGGTGTATTTGCGAGTTCCGAAAGATTCCGAGACTTTACGGACAGGTCGATGTCCGAAATTATCTCCTAGATACTGTGGACCATTTCGTATTACTCGACGGATTGGTTCAGTTGCATATGAATTGGATTTACCTTCTCATGTGAAAGTTCATCCTGTATTTCATGTCAGTAGACTTAAGGAAGTACTGGGTGAAACAGATCAGTTAGTTGCTCCTCAAGAAATTATAGATGTCGAGGACATGATATTTGTTCCGCACGAACCTGAAAAGATTCTTGGATTTCGTGAAAGAAGTTTGCGTAATACGCTTATCACGGAATACAAGATCACGTGGAAGGATCGTGTTGAGGAGAACGCTACATGGGAGACATTAACTACTCTTCAGAGAGATTACCCTGGCTTTTTAGTGAGCTGAGGAGTGAGCTCTTAGAGGAAGGGGAGTATGTCATGTGCACAGTGTGTATCTACCGTGTGCTATACACACGCAAGACTAGCTTCGAGGTTTGGGGAAGCTTGGAGCTAGGCAGGCTGATTGGCGAGCTGAGTTAGGGATAGACTAACGGGCGGGCACCCAAGCATGGACGGGCGGGCGCCCAAGTGTGGACGCCCGATGACCGGCCAAGAGCCTATAAAAGGGTGACCAAGGTTAGTCATTAGTCATATAGAGAGTATTGCGAGTTTGTGAGAGCTCTATGGTCTTGGAGCCTGGATCTAGTGTAGACGTGCACCTGCTTTACGCAATCGAGGCCGGCAGCAATCTCAAGACCCGCGAGGGTAGCTTCGTGGCGGTATGGGAAGTCGCGAGGAGGAGATTGGTCGGTACGTCAACCTAGTTAGCTCAGCTCGTGGCTCGGTGGGGACAGCCAAGACTGTGGGCTTGCCCACGGTTGTCATGGTTGGGAGGTGAGTCAGGCTTGCATCCCCTTTGTTTGTTTGTTTGTTTTTTTGCAGGCAGGATTCGAGTCTCGTACCAGGAGCGTTCTACGAGAAGATCCTTGGGAATTTGACAATTTTAGATTTGAAAAGGCCAAAAAGGGCAATACTTACCACTTGTTCACACGCCACACCAACTCGTCAGTAGATAGCACACCCATGGTTCACTGGGGGCGTCCCCGTCCAGTGTACTGGCACTTCATAGCGCAAGCAAACACACGAAAACAAACCACGCGAAAACAAGTTTATGCATGCAAACATGAATGCATGTGCACATGTAATGGACGAAATCTCCCTTTCATGAAACTTTGTACAAGGATTTCTTGTTGGGCACAAAACTGGCGCGACAGAAATGTGAAGTCTTGGTTTTCCTATGGAGTGACAGTCCCATAGGCAAAACACAAATCCTGGCATGGACCTTCCTATGGAGTGACAATCCCATAGACAAGCTCGGCACAAATATCAGTCCTACCATGGAGTGTTAGTCCCATGGATAAGATGCAATCATGGTCATACACAGGTGGCAGCAAACAGGCTCCCGTCCATATGGCACAATACTAGTCACACACGGGTGGCACAAAACTGGTTCCTGTCCATGCGACTCTAGATGACTGACCCTTTCACATATGGCATTGGCTTGGCCACATGTGAACATGGTACAAATTTGGCCGCTCTGTGTAGTGACAGTCCCATAGAAGTGGCTCCAGAAATGGAGATGGACCAAATGGTGATAGGAGACACTTGCACTACTGTATGGTGCCCCCCTCTGGGATCCCAGCTTATACCATAGGAGGAGACAGAGGAGAGAGCCGGCCGAGATAGATGGAGAAGCCCGTAGTGGCGATGATCTCGCGCATGATTAGGAGTTAGCTATCAGCGCCACATGAGATTGTGCGGGCAGAGATGGGGGCTGCACCGATAGTGACAGAGGCTCTATGGCATAGGCTATGGGAGCTTCCACTAGATAGATACCCCCAGCTAGCCCTGGAGTCCTTGAGCAGCTGACACTCGAGGGAGATACAGAGTGCTGGTAGGCACAAGTAGGCACTTGGTTTGGCATGCAGATGGAGGCACTCCGCCCATTGCAATACAACATAGAGGCCACGTCATTTGCTCTTAGCCGCATAGAGCGAAACAGGGTTATTTGGAAGGACATTGTCAGACTGGGTACTCAAAGGACATGGGAGTTCACCTAGTCGTCCACTAGGAACAATGATGGCCTTCGACGGATATCACCTCCTATGCCTGACACAGGATGGTTTTGTCAGCTGCCCACGCTAAATGGACACATACCTATCTGTTGGGGTGAGATGTGCGATCGGCCAGTTCCGCACCTCGTCCCACCAGCTGAGAGTGGAGACTACCAGATATGGGCCAAGGGTGGCCGCACTAGAGGACAGGATATGCCAACTCTGTCACACAGAGCCCGAGATAGAGGATCATTACATATGCCGATGCCCTGTATACAATGAGATTCGGGGGAGGTTCCACTGCCTCTTCCGAGCTGGGTTCGGATCACTTTCCAGGATCATGGACGTCCCCGATCAGAGATGCCTGGGACTTTTTCTTCTAGATCTCCGCAGACATAGGGAGTCCTTGGTGAGATCTTGATCAGTTGCTCGAGGATTAGCACAGAGAGCTCTCACCGACTTCTTCCACACCAGCACTTCAAGGGCCGATCCACCCACCATACCCGGACCGCAGGCTAGTGCAGGAGCTTGGTTGAGAGGTGTGACACTCGACAGAGTCACTGAGTTATGCAGAGCTCGAAACCCCAGACCCCATGGCCCGTGCCATCTTCTCCCATCATCGTAGGACCTTCTTGCGTCGGCTCAGTTTTACCACCTTGAGTACCATGTCATAGCAGCCCATGAGGGATGTATTAGGGTGATATGAGAGCTTTTTGCTCATGTGCCTAGATCAGATTTTATAGTTCTAGATTTTTGTTATCTTTCTTTATTACTATTTTGTACCCAGGATGATGTACCTCATGGATATGATATAACCTTTTGGTCTCATAGGTCATTTTGGCCTTTTGAAGACGTTAGTATAACTTTCTTTCTTTCTCTCGTATGTTCTCTCTCTCTCTCTCTCTCCACTCACCTCCATAGCGTACCCCCCCCCTCACTATATTCACACCCTATAAGGGTTTCTGTTTACCTTCCAGTTCCAGTTTCATTTTCTAGGTGCCAGTAGTATCATCTTTTTTTTTTCATTTTCTGGTTTTTTTTTTATCCAGACATTGTATCAGATCCACCATGATGTAACTTTTTGGTCTCATAGGTCATTATGGCCTTTTGAAGACGTTAATATAACATTTCATTTCATTAGCTTCAGATCCAGGACATGCTCCACCGCCATCGAGCTACCTTTCCACGCGACATAGCTGAGGGAGACCTCTCGGCCATACTCATTAGCCCCATGCTTGATATTTTGGAGAGTGGTATACCATCTACTCGGAGCTGATGTTGCTCTCATGTTTCTATGTTCTTAGTATTTCCATGATGAGTTTCCATGGACAGTTTTGTATCACCCAAGTGAGATAGCTATATTTATGCTTTCTTTCTGTTTTATTTTCCATTTCATATGAGATATGCCATTGACATTATTGTATCACTTTGGTCTCATAGGCCCATTGGGTCTTTAGTAGACGCTTAATATACCTTCTTGAGACACAAGCCCCAGCCACCCCGCCCCCTCCCTTGGCAGCCAACCATCACTAGTTTCTTCCGGACCCAGGAGGTGGACAACACCGACATAGTGGATATTGTGAACCCTCCACGAGTTGCTCTCGACCTACCTCGCCCGAGAGGAGTTACCTCGGACCGAGCCTCTGCACTCCAGTGTGCCCGATGCCCTCGACCCCCCTCGTTGGCCACGATCACCTCATCAGCTCCAGATCCAGGACATGCTCCACCGCCATCAAGCTACCTTTCCACGTGACATAGCTAAGGGAGGCCTCTCGGCCATACTCGTCAGCCCCAGGTGCTGCCATTGGCTAAGTTTGATGCGCATGAACCATATTCTTGGTAGGACAGTTGCTATTCGATGAGGTCCACCGCAACCAAAACATTGTAGTGGCCCCCTTCTCATATTTGAGTTTATGTCATTATCTTTCCACTGTACTGTGGTTTGGAACACTGGTACTGGCGTGTTATTTTGTAAGACATAAAATTCTGGTGCAATCTCCGTAGCTTCCTTATAGTACTCTCTATTGATTTTTGCCTCACGCACCATTTCACCCTCATCTAATGGCTCCTCAAGCAACACTTGGTTGATTTTAGTGTGTGGTGGTTGTGGCGGTAGAACAGGTGGTGTCAGAGGCGATGCGTCTTGTACCCGGAACATCCCTCTTGGTAAATAGGATGGGTTCGTCTGACCTGAAGCCGCAGTGATTTGCACTGGGGGTGTTGGCAAGGCCAGTGGTGCTCTAGGTGCCGACACTTGTGCCACGGTTTGGAATTTTGGATACCTACACATGAAGTGTCATGGTTCCCTAATTTCACACAATGAATAATAGACATAGGCCCATTGGGTCTTTAGTAGACACTTAATATATCTTTCTTTCTCTCTCTCTCTCTCTATTATAGTAAAGGGTACACAGGCAAAAGTCTCCTATATGGACAACAATGAGAAAATAGCAGTGATGAAGCAAACAAGGTCTCTCCAAGGGACAAAGGTATGGATAGCTGATGAACTCACCCCGCTACAACTCAAGAACAAATCGGCAGAGCTGAATAAAGTTAAAGAAGCAAGAAAGAATGGCAAATGGGCAATATACAGAGGAGGACAAGCAATCATTAAAGAATTCCGTACCCCACCCCCCTCAAGAGCAAATCCATCCATGGATGAAATATAGCTATTTTTATTTTGAACCTCAATTTCGAACTAGATGCAATAGAACCCATTGTAACTTAAACTCTTAAGAGTCTTAAGAGTTCATTTTGAGTTATTTTTTTTTCAGTTTTATGCCTCTTTGGCATCGATACCCATAGTGGAATGTGAATGGATGTACCTGATCTGTCCCATAGGTCGGATTTGGCCTCCCATGGACGTTAATATAACTTGCTTTCTTTCTCTCTCTCTCTCTCTCGATTCATGAATGTAGTGAACTCTCTCTCTCTCTCTCTCTCTCTCTCTCTCTCTTTGGCAGAAATTGAATTTTTTTTAAAAAAAAGGCTTCTACCTGTAGCCAATTTTTTTTTTCTCAATTCCTTAAAAAAAGGAAAATTTCAGAAATTGGCATTCAATTTGATTTCCAAATTTGGGGGTTTTGTCCAATTTGGGGCAAAACCTCCAAATTGGTTGCCCAATTCGAGCAATCCCAAATTGGACCCCCAAACTGAAGGTCCGAATTTGATATTTTAGATTTGGGCCCCCAAATTGGAGGGGTAAATTGCACTTCGCCTCTTCAATTGAAAGCCCAAATTTGAAATTTCAGATTTTGGCCCCCAACCTTCGGATTTTATGTATATAATCGTTTCGGTCCATTGTTTCATTGTCCACCTACTCGTTGTTGAAACGCTTCGTTCCAAAATTAATCGTTTCAGCAATGTTTCGTTTTAGTAGTGAAACGTTTCACGGTGACCATGGTTGGGTGACATAGACTCTTCTTGTAAATCCCCATTCAAAAAAGGTGTTTTGACATCCAATTGATGCACTTGCTAATCAAAGTGTGTTGCTAATGCAACGACGCACAATTGATGCACTTGCTAATCAAAGTGTGCTCATGACTCCCACGTGCCATTCTATGAATGGAATTGATTTTCAATTTCATGGCATCCATCCAATGCTCAATTTCTGAAGCATCCTCAAAAGAAATAGGCTCCTCATTGCATGTTGCAGCTATGAGTGCCTGAACAACAAGATAGCCATGTGCATGGCGAGTACCTGATCTTGTTCTACTAGGTAGAGGAGCGGACAATTTGCTGTCCCGCACAGTGTCTAACAGTCATTTTGGGGCTGGTTTGCCCTCCCTTATAGCGGCTTGTTCTTCGTCCACTGCATCATCAACATCTGCCTTTGCAATGGGCTGAAACTCAGGCTGAGGATTTTGGAATGTTCGAGCCTCAATAGGCTGATTCACATGGTCAGAATCCGATGCACCACTTTGGAACAAAGGCAACAAAGAATGGGTTGTGATTTGTGTTTCAACAAGGGCTGCACTGAGTTTCAACGAATACCACATCCTGACTGACTGTTATCTTGCCCGTCATAGGCTGATACAAACGGTACCCTTTCCTTTGGGAACTATATTCCACAAATATGCATTTCATGGCCTTATCCTGAAAGCTTGTGCCGGTGTTGCGATGGCACAAGAGCATATGCTAAACAACAAACACAGACATATAATTCACCATTGGCTTTCTTCCATTCCAAGCCTCATACGTCACGGTGTTCAAAGCTTTGGTGGGGCATTTGTTTAAAACATAAGCTGCACACGTGATTGCCTCCATCCAAAATTTATGAGGTAGGCTCTTGCCTTTAACCATACAACGTGCCATCTCCATAAGAGGCCTGTTCTTGTGTTCGGCTACATTGTTGTATGTATGGTACAATACATTGGTGTATAATACTCCTCTCTTTCAAGAATGCATTTGACTCATGTGACATGTACTCCCCCCTACGATCTGTGTGAAGCATCATAAGCTTATGACTGCTGAAATTTTTAGCCATGGCCAAGAAAACTTTAAAGCATGCAAAAACCTCTTCTTCAATGGATACACCCAATTGTGGCGTGTAACATCATCAATGATGGTAACAAATTATAGATAGCCCCCGATTGATGGGATCCGCATAGGACCGCATACATCATTGTGGGCAAGGTGCAATTTGTGGGTAGCTCCCACTGATCCATCCTTGGAAAATGGGCGCGTTGCATTTCGCCAAGTACTCATCCTTCACACACATGTTTGAGAGGCACTTTAAGTGGTGGCAAGTCACGCGCCATGTCATGCCTTTTGAGGCGAAGTAAACTGTTGAAGTTCAGATGACCAAACCGAGCATGCCACAACTTTGTGCCGGTCATAACTGCAGTGTCAAGTGCCAAAGCATCTTTTGATGCACCCCTCTCATAGACATCCAATTTATATAAGACATAGCATAATGTACAAGTAATGACAATGATATCCCCTTTGCGATGATCATGCACTATCACAAATTGAACAACAAAGCTTGCTTGTGCAATCGTCGAAACCGAAATGAAGTTTTTCTTAATGTGAGGTACATTCAAAACATCCTTGAGAGTAATGACATCTCCATTCACTGCAACAAGCGGAATTTGACCAATGCCTTTGATGGCATATGAAGCATTGTTGGCACACATGACAATGTTGACTGACAACCCTCTGCATGAGGTGATGTGCTTAGAAGCACCACTGTCAGTCAAAGTACTAAGCATGTTTGGATTTTGCCATTGACATGCAATCTGTGTGCTTTGATGGAGCATAAGCACATGTGACCACAAATGCCCAATCAGATTGAGCTATGTTCGTTGACTCATCCTTTGCAGCACCTGACGTGCTATTTGAGACTGACATGTTGTTTTGCTTCTTTTTCTTTTCGCTTTCAATGCATTTCCGGTGAGGTGTCTGGGCTTTTGACAATAGTTACATGCTTCTTCTTCTTCTTCTTGTCCTCATCCTTGGTTGAGGCTGAGTCAATGGACTCAGCGGCATTGCCCTTAGGCCTGGCGGCTGATGGCTTACCTGACTTGCCCTTACTTGACTTGCCCTTACCTTTATGTGAGGCAGCAAAAGCCTGATCCCAAAAATCATGCTTGACTGGTTTACTCGGGACTGTTCTCCTGAAGCAATAAGGACACCAACTCATCAAAAGAGTACAAGGTGGCATTGCCCATGGCAACCAACAAATGGAGGGTAGTAGCAAAGTTTTGTAAGGAATCCAGCAATCCACCAAGAGCTGTGGATACAATTGAATTGTCGGGAATGATCTCATCTATGTTAGCTTGTTGCTCGTTGAGTTCTTTGATCCTCTGTCATGTGCTTCGTCTCCAACTGTTTTCTAAGATAAGCCACACGCGCCTCATTGCGCACCTGATACAATGAAGCAAGTACATCCCATGCATGTTTGGCAGAAGGACATGACTCGATGTGCTTCTTGCACGATAGGGCAATCAATGCATGTGCTTGTGCATGCTTTCCATCCCACTTGGGTTGCTCATGTAAGGGAGGTGCAAGAGGAACTGAAGCGGACAATGCACTTAAAGCATCGGTAGTCTCAGATGGTGCTCTAGAAAGAGGATGCACTTCTAAATCCGATACGCCCAAAGCTTCTTCGTCACAAATATATTTTGCATTATGTATGACCACATAGGATAGTTGGTGCTATCCAACATATCCTCGGCTGCAAGCATGCCAAACAACTTATCCTCGGTCGCAAGCATGCCAAACAAATCATTGCTTCCTATCCATTATGCTATCCCAAAAAATGCACACACCACTACAAATAGACGTAGCAAAGTATGAACAAGAGTGAGGGAAAAGACGAGTACCAACTGGAGAGTATGCTCGATGGACGACGAAGATCATTGACTGCGTGCAGAAATTCGGACGATCAATGATTAGGAATTGGGTGATCGGAGAAGTGTAACTAGGCGATCGGAAACGCGTAACCGATGATCGAAGAGCAACAATTGGAAGATCAGAAGAGTGCAGTTGGACGATTGAACATGAGTAGTCGAACAATCAGAGATAATGGATCGGACGATTGAACACGAGTAGTTGAGCGAGCGGAGATGATGGATTGAATGATCAGAGGACAAGAATCGGATGATTGCAAATGGGGAATCGAACGATCAAACTTGAGCAATTAGAATGATTGGACTACTGCAACCGATGATCGGACTTGTGCAATTGGGCGATCCGACTAGTGTTGGCGGGTGATCGGACTAATGCGGTCGCCGATTGGACTTTTTGCAGTTGCGGGTGATTGTTGATCCAAACGATTGTAGAATCAGGGTGATTCCTAGACTCGGCGATTGGAAGACCAAACGATTGTAAGTGCGGGCGATTGGTGAATCGGGTAGCGATTGCACCCACTTATCTTATCCAAATATGATTGACATGTTTTGAACTCATGTTAGGCGGAGGAATGCCGACGGAACTGTCTGTTTGACTTATGGAACTTGTCAATTAATGGACACTCTATGACAGACTGCGTTGTTTATTGTTGCTTCCGACTATTGTGCTGGTTGCTGTAGATTGTGGACTACGTGAACTGCGTCGTGTGACGTTGCCGATTGCTGTTGTAATCAAATCGACTATAGTTGCCGACTAGATGAATTGGAAACAGGGTGATTGTAAGAAATTGATGGTTGGTTTGGTGTCGACTGTAAGCAAGCTAGGGTTCTAAGAGGGTGGTCACACATGGAAAAAACCCTTCCCAGCGACGAGATAAAAAATGCCCATGTGTAAGAGCCCGTTCACACTAGAACAACCAAGAGGTACACGGCACGTGTAACAGCTGGTCCATGCCCTAGATGCTTGGATGGTGAATAGACTATGGCTGGAGTTTTTGCTTCGGTGTATCGCAGGGTATATGTCTTGGAGTATGTTTTACAGGAAGGTGTCGGTTAGGAGGGCCACACAATGGAGTTGAGCACAGAGTTAGTGGATGTTGGTTTGAGTACTCGTACACGTCCAAGGATATACAGGTACCTACAATTTTGCAGCAACACTTCTGAGGAGTACAATCTATGGATGTGATTCTTTCATCCGCAGGAGTGCATTGGGTTTGCTCCGAAAGGGTTTCGTGATCCATTTAAGCTGATGCATTGGTGGGTGAAGTTCCCTTGACTTATGGAAAGGAGTCATCTTGGAGTGTTCTCACCACGAGGTTTGACTTGAAGTTGCTTTGCAGGTTATGGTGCTGATGAGGCATGGCAGGAATGTTAGCATCAAGTGTGGCCGGAAGAAGATTTCTTAGATCTTGAATATGAGACATCTGTGATTATGGTAGGGAGTGTGATACACCTACAGGCCATGGGCAAGGGCTTTAGGTCAGGAAGCCCTGAAGAGAGCCCTAGGGCAATGCACAAGTAGAAGAGCCGGGGCAGGTCGAGCAGGACTAAGAGTGGTTGGGTGTGGGCTGCGGCAAGCGTCAAGGACCACTCAGGCAGGGCAGCTAAGCTCCCACATGTAGGCAGCCCGACCAGCAGTGCCCCCCATATAGGTGGCGTTTCTGAAAACATTTGTCATTTAGTATTCTGCAGGCGCAAGGCGGCAAAGAGTTGACTCTTTGAAGGTTACCTGTGTTTGGAAAACGATCTGCAGCTATGGGCTGAGATCAGGGATCACATCAGTGTTTCTTTTTGTTCTTGAGAAACAGTTGCAATACATTTTCTTGTACATGAATATACAGTAGGATCTGAGCCTACTTATGTGTGCTTGTGTTGAGTTCTGTTGCACTCTCCTCTCTCTCATAGGTCATTATGGCCTTTTGAAGACGTTAATATAACATTTCATTTCATTTTCATTTCATTTCTCTCTCTCTCTCTCTCTCTCTTTCTCCATGTACTAACCCTCAGCTTATAGGCACAATTAACTCGTTCATGGACAAGTCACAAATGTATTGAGAGCTTGCCAGGAGGCCATGCAGCTGAGGACAGTTGCGATGCAAGTGGGGGGGAGAGTGATATACCTCGTCATCAGGACAGGGCTTGGGAGGCATAACAGGCTCTGGGCAGCAGCATGGGCACATTGCCTGTGTAAAGGGTGATTAGGGAACTGCATTCTCCATCTCATGGAGGTTTTCCGCAGGAGAGCGATTTTCCCCATGCAGGAGCAGCAGGACTGATCTGCAGCAAGTCAGTGTTGGTCTAAGTACTGGTTCCTAACAGCAGCGTTAAGCTGAGGTTGTGGAGATCTACTTTGTGATTCATTTTGTACTTGGAGACATTCAGTTGTAACATTCTGCACATAAACTATACAGTAGGTTCAAGGTGTGCTTGCATTTTGTGTTCCACTGCACTCCCTCCCTTCTGATAAACTCTTGCACATAGCACAAATATACTACACGCATGCTATTCTTTTGTAAAACATACTTTTCTCTCTCCTGGTTCAGATGTTGCTGCCAAATTGGCCCTGGAGAGGGTGCTTGCTGAGGCTTTGATGAAAGCACACCGACATCGTTCAGCAGTGCAGGCTGTCTGTCTAGCAGTATCTGGGGTAGATCATCCATCTGATCAGCAACACATACTCCACTGGCTTCGGTTAGTTAGTGCTTTCCTCATAAGTTTTTATTTGCAGCTTAGAATCTCATCATTTTCTGTTTATCACATAGTATGCATTGCAAAAATAACAAAGATTACTCACCATGGTCTCTTATAAATATACTCATGTTTTGAACCTTTTCTGTACACATTGCAAAAATTTGCAAGATGGGCCAACTGCCATTGATTTTCTGCAAGTTATATCATTGATTTTCTGCAAGTTATATCATGTGTCAAGTTATCATTTCAAAGACATGGCCAACCAAGTGCCAACTGCTGCTAAGCTCCTATGTGCCAGTTGTCACATGAAAAGAGTGACCGACACTGGCATCTAGCTCACCACCCAACCACAAAGCTCTTTAGGCTCACCCCTGAGCACAGGGGGATAGTCTACGTGCAAAGTCCGTGACATCCCATACCACCGGTACACACCCATTGGATGTAAGCATGGAGTAGTCTCAAGGCCGCGAGTCCAGGTCTGAGGAGCTCTCCCTCAAATTGACTCATAAAGTCACTTATATAGGCCTCCTATATACCAAAAGCCAAATATAGCACGTCTTTTAAAAGCTACTAACCCCCACTTAAGATGCCTAACCCCTAGGCTATGGTTAACCTAACTTGAAGGTTTTAACCTTGATTAGCCTTGAGACGCAACATACTTCCCCTCTTAAGAACCATTGCTGTCCTCAACAATAAATCCGAGGAAGGGACGCTTCAACTATACACAAACTCCCATGTAGCCTTGTGTAACTATTTGGCCCTCCTAGCTCTATTTTACATGATGGAACCCTTGCCCGGACACTAGAAAGGTGGAAGAAGGCATGGGCATAGGGACCATAAGGTTTGCTCAAGAAGGTGGAAGAAGGCATGGGCATAGGGACCATAAGGTTTGCTCAAGAAAAAGCACTAGTCTTGGTCAAAAAGCAAGAAAAAGGCATGGGCATAGGGACCATAAGGTTTGCTCAAGAAAAAGCACTAGTCTTGGTCAAAAAGCAAGAAAAAGCAAAAAGTCGAACTGGGTTGACTGTGAGCCAAGGGCACCACTGGCAAGAGGAGACTGAGCTCAACCAAAAAGCTGAAGGCCGCTTTTCCAAAAAGCAGCTCTAGGGCCAAAAAGCAAGGCCCTGAAGCCATAAAAGCAAAGCACAAGAACTTTATTAAAAGATGAGTAATATCTTATTATTAAAAGCAAAAAGGGGAAAAGCAAGGTAAAGAAAAGCAAAAGCTTGGACAAGCTTTTGGCAAAAACAGGACCTCCCTTGGGTATAAAAGAACCATGAGGCTCTCTTGCTCATCATCAAGGGTGTGGCCATCATTATTGAAGTGTGTGGAGCTGAATGTGTTCTTCATAATCATCTCCATCCTCATCATTGAAGATAAAAGCGCTCTATCAACCTCATCAACAGAGTTAGGCGCTTTCATTATTAAGCGTGGATTTCTTCTTTGCCGAATGGTTGGCTTTTCCCTCATCGATCTATTGTACGGTTGCCGCTAGAGCTGTGCGCTGCCTTCTGTTAATTCACAAAGGGGTTGCTGAATTCCAAGGGCCAAGACAGCCAAGGGGAACTCTCAGCCAAGGTGAAGAGTGTAGGTCAAATACACTATTCGTGGTGGGGGCCCTACAGAGGGTTTTCGGGACCCAATACTCTCTCTCTCTCTCTCTCTCTCTATATATATATATATATATATATATATGCACATCTCTCTCTATGTTGTGCGTTATCTTCGTGGCGAATGATTGCTGAATTCTGAACATTGGAGTTACTGATTCTATCCACCGAGCTTCCACATGTTACAGAGAGGCAGTGATAGATCTAGGGTGAAGATTTGACGGGTCCTCATATACATGATCAAGCTGATGGCGAAAGAGGCTGCATGTGTAGGTGTTGGCGGGAGGTGTAGGTGTAAGTCAAGACGGTGCAAGAGACTGCAAAGACTGCAAATGAGAGATATGCATGGTTGGCCAAAATGGGTGGGGCTAGTATGGTGAAATTCAGGATCTGTGGTATGAGAGCAGGAGACCCCATGAGGTAGTCCATCGTGCTAGTCCCCCCTGCATGTGGGAAGGATGTAAGGCTGTCTGATTGTGGTCATCTTGTCATCCCGTTGATATAACCAGTTTATGCATCCCTTCGTGTCTAGGAAGTGCCTACCTGTAATCCCATTTCAGCCAAATCAATCTCTAACAATCTGATGGCATCATCATGGAAATCATACATTTGCACTTACTTGCTTGCTGTCCGAGCATTAAAGTCCCCTAGTAGGAGTATGTCCCCGTGTTGGGAGAACTCTGCAATGTCAACAAATAGAGGTGCATATGGGGACTCCCCACTTTTTGTCTCACTGCGTGCAAACCTCGAGTTTTCTGGTGGGAAATAGCATAATGCAATATATATAGCTCTCATGCCAGGCCCGGCGAGTCGCATCTGCATAAATTTTGCTTCCTCATCCCGTCTTACCACTTTGAGTATCTGTTGCATATGGTGCTTAAAGAGACATGCCACCCCCTTGAACTGCGCACCCCTCCAGTGGGGTGTGTGGGTTTCTTGAAGGCTGATTCCCATACATGTCCTGTGACATCAGGTAGCCCTCTTTCAGGGCTTTGGTGAGTTTCTGTATAAAAGGCTACATCTTTATCTTTGTATGTTCCTTTAAACCCCTATTCAGTCTTGGCTGCTCGGTCTCCAAAATGTAAGATGAGGGGCTGTTCCCTCTCGATTTCATGGCTGGGCTGTGGCTCCCTTTTTCTAACCACCTGTCACCAATTGGCCGACTATTTAGTCCATCTCCAGATTTGTGTCTCGTTCACTTGAGGCTCATGTGAAGGGGCCAGTATTTTTGCATAACATGGACGGGAGCCAGATTGGTGCCACCCATGTGTTAGCAGGATGGTGTCGTATGGACGGGAGCCAGACTGGTGCCACCCGTGTATGATGTGGACTGTGTTCTATCCATGGGATTGTCACGCCATGGAAGAGCCAGTATTTGTGCCGTGTCTTGCCTATGGGATTGTCACTCCATAGGGAGGCTCGTGCCTGGATCTGTGTCTTACCTATGGGACTGTCACTCCATAGGAAGACCGGGATTTATGTTTTCTGTCGTGCCATCATTGTACCCGACAGAAATGTTTAGTACTTGTTCCATGAACGGGAGATATGTCCATGTTATTGTTTGCACATGCATTCATGTTTTGCATGTTTGGAACTGTTTTCGCATGACTTGTATTCTTGTGTTTGCCTGTTTGACGTGCCACTTACTGAGCAGGGACGCCTGCCAGTGAGTCGTGAAGTTTGCTGTGTCTTCTGACGAGTTTTGTTGCGTGTGAACAGGTGGTAAGTGTATTGCACTTGTTTATTTTATAGCATTCTTTTTAACCTTTGTTTTTATAAGGTTGTAGGTTCACACTCATTAATGAGTGGACAGTGGGGCGCTCTCTGCGGATTCCAGTGAAGGCACAGGACCGTAGAGACTAGACTACTCAAGTGGATTGCTCTCCTTCGAGTCTCTTGTTTGGTAACTGTATTCATCTCAGTTGTACATGGACATCATCTGGTTCATTGAACCCATGGAGCATTGTATCTTTTAAATACTCCCAATAATATATCATATATTGAGGGGGGGGGTTTGGCCCGTTCCGGCCCCAGTGCTGGTGTCCATTGATCAACATTTCATTTCATTTCAGTTTTCAGTTGTTATTAAGTTGTCCATTCAAATTGTGATATTTAAGTTGTGCTATTACGCTTGTGGGTGTCCAACGGAGTCTATTCTCACTTGACGGGATCGGTTTCATTGGTATCAGAGCACGGTTATTTTCCTCTTCTTAGTGGGGAAACGAACCTGTGTATTGGACACCCCGCTTCTAGCACACTTAATACAATGGACAGCCAGGGCAACCCTTTGGAAGTGCCTAATTCGAGGGGCCCATCTAGTGCCTCGCGTGGTTCTGATGCTTACAGGGAAGGCACAAGCCCCTTGAGAGGGTAAATGATAGTGATTCAAGGGCACAACTGTCTCGAGGAAAGACAGTCATGCAAGAAGAAGAGCCTGATGCAATGAGGGCTGAATTGGAGCACATGAGAAAGCTTTTGCAGGCACAAGAGCAAGAGCTAAAATTTTTGCATGAAGATCCCCATGTGCAAAGTGCCATTGAAGCAAAGGAAAGCCGATGCAATGGTAGACGTGACTTTTGAGTCCATGGCACGGGAAGTGGGCAAGAAGCCAAGGGAGTTGGCACTTTCCCACCTCCTCCGCAAAGGTGACATCAAAGAGGGGGAAGATGGAGAGGTGAAATTCAGAAATCCACCTCGCTTGAAGCATGGAGATCCCGCATCTCAAAGGTTGAGGTCATTTATGCAAAGGGAAGAGGTGACAGTCACCTCTCGTCATGCATCTTCTCCACAAGGCACAAAGGGTGACAGGTATATGTATGCTAGTGTTCATGGAGGGCATGATGGTCACATGCATTCAAGACATGTATCCCATGGAGGGGGTGACAGGGCTGCCACTAGAAGAGCCTTGCCTACTGAGTTGTCTCATGGAGAGACATTGCCTTTTGCAGAAAGGTCACATGCATCTGATTCTTAGGTTCGTGGAGCACATGCCACCGTGCTTCATGAAACTTCCATGATGGCCCATGGAGCCCATGCAGATAGGGCTGTTGTCAAATCCCCACGGATCCCCTCGTGATTGATCTTGGTTCGAAACTCGAATCCTGCAAACAAACGAACAAACAAACAAGAAAGGGGGTGCAGGCCTGACTCACCTCCCAACCATGACAGCCGTGGGCAAGCCCACAGACTTGGCTGTCCCCACCGAGCCACGAGCTGAGCTAACTAGGATGACGTACCGACCAATCTCCTCCTCGCGACGTCCCATACCGCCACGAAGCTGCCCTTGCGGACCTCGAGACTGCTGTCGGCCTCGGCTGCGTAAAGTAGGTGCACGTCTGCACTAGATCCAGGCTCCAAGACCATACAGCTCTCACAAACTCGTGAGACTCTCTATAATACAATAACTAACCTTGGCCACCCTTTTATAGGCTCTTGGCCGGTCATCGAGCGTCCACACTTGGCCGCCCGCCCGTCCATACTTGGATGCCCGCCCGTTAGTATATCCCTAACTCAGCTCGTCAATCAGCCTGCCTAGTTCCAAGCTTCCCCAAGCCTCGAAACTAGTCTTGCATGTGTGTAGCACACGGTAGATACACACTGTGCACATGACATACTCCCCTTCCTCTAAGAGCTCACTCCTGAGCTCACTAAAAAGCCACGGTTCTCTCTCTGAAGAGTAGTCAATGTCTCCCATGTAGCGTCCTCCTCAACACGATCCTTCCACTTGATCTTGTATTCCGTGATAAGCGTATTATGCAATCTTCGTTCACGAAATCCAAGAATCTTTTCAGGTTCGTGCGGAACAAATGTCTTGTCCTCGACATCTATAATTTCTTGAGGAGTAACTAACTGATCTGCTCCACCCAGTACTTCCTTAAGTCTACTGACATGAAATACAGGATGAACTTTCACATGAGAAGGCAAATCCAATTCATATGCAACTGAACCAATCCGTCGTGTAACACGAAATAGTCCACAGTATCTAGGGGATAATTTCGGAGATCTACTTGTTTGTAAAGTCCGGAATCTTTCGGAACTCGCAAATACACTCTCGTTTCTTCAGAGAACTCTCTAGGTGAACGATGTCTATTAGAATAAAACCTGTCTCGGTCTTGAGCACTTCTAATAGATTCCTTTGCAACTTGTAACATTTCTTGCATACTTTGCAAAAAATTACGTGCTGCATCATGCTGAAGTCCTGAGAATCCTACTGTAACAGGTGATCTAGGTTGAAAACCATACATAAGCATGAAAGGACTAAAACCTGTACTCGTATGCTTAGTACTGTTATATGCAAATTCTAACATAGGAAGATAATCCTCCCATGAACTCTGTCTTTTGGATACATATGCTCAAAGCATATCCTCCAAAATCTGATTCCCTCTTTCAGTCTGGCCATCAGATTGAGGATGATCAGAGGAACTCAAATTCAAAGTTGTTTCCAACTTCTCAAAAACAAGTTTCCAAAAATCACTCGTAAACTTAGAGTCCCTATCACTGACTATGTCCTTCCTCAGCTTGGCTCATGCTATAAGGTAGAATACTGACAGGATGAGCACCAGGGATCAAGTCAATACGATGATCTACTGCTCGTTCAGGTGGTAAATCCGATGGCAGTTCCTTAGGAAATACATCTTGAAACAAATCAAGTATCTTCTGTAAGTCTTTGCTTTCAAATACACTTAATTCATTTACATCCATCGAAGAGATGAGAAAAGAAGATAGTGGAATCAATACACAATGGAAAGCGGTATACAAAGAAGAACCCATTATATTTCCAAAATCAATTGTATTTACAAGAGGTTCCTGAGAGGGATGAATACAATCACCTAAAATACTATACTTGGTGTCCTTATGCCGAAAAGTAAAAATATGACTAGACCAATCTATCTAGACTTCAAGAGTCTTAAACCACTCAATCCCTAATAACAAGTCTACATTTTCCAGATGCATTACATAGCATTCCAGAGTATCTTTGTAGTCCTGAATCTGGATTGGAAGCATCTCCACCTTGCGATCCCAAACCTGCCTTCCCGCAGGTAGGCGTACCTCATAGGTATGGTCGCTAAGTGTCGTATCAAGACTCAATTTCTGCACAAGTTTGTAGTTAATAAAGTTATGCGAACTGCCAGGGTCTAAAGAATGTGAATCTTATGGCCATTCACTTCTCCATAAACTCGGAGAAGATCATGCAAGCCAAATACTTTAGAATTGAACAGACAATCAGAACAAGTACTAGGGCGAGAAAGTACAGTAATTGACATACATGTCAAAGACAACTGGTTAACTGCCTTTGGCTTGGGTCCTACGTTTGTCTTGGTACCCTTTTGCTTCGGGCACTCATTACGCATGTGTCCTTTTTCTTCGTAGATAAAACGACGTTCTTCCTTCTTGAGCTTTAAAGCCCTAAGGAGACATTTCTTCTTCGCTGGTGTCGAACTGGAATTCTTCGAAGGTTGGTCCGAAGACTTGCCTTCAGTCGTGTTAGCCATAGGTGCAGAGAACTTTCTTTTATGCTTGTTTTCCTGCTCGGTAACGGGTTTTGACTTGGAAGAGACCATCGTATCATCATAGATACGAGCTGAATGGATGGCCTCGTCCAATGTTTTACATTTGTTATTTTTAAGCTGTAATCGGTACGAGTCGGGTAAACCAGCTACGAAAAAACCCAAAAGAGTAGTGGGATCGATCTTTGTAGCTTTCATTTGCAAGTCACGAAACTTCTGGAGGTAGACCTTATAAGTGAGGTGCTGCGAGGTCATGGTCAAAGCTGAAAACCGGGCAACAACATCATAGTCATCCTCTTTCTTGAGGAATTCTTTCTTGAAGATATCTTCAAATTGTGCCCAAGTCGTTGGCTTAGGGTTGAGTTCCTTCCACCAAAGCAAAGCTTTGCCGGACAGGAAACCTGCTGCTAACAGTATCTTCTTTCGATCATCATATGGATGAAACTGAAAGTGAACTTGCCACTTATGTAGCCACGTGTCCACGATCTCCTTGGTTCGCTGCTTTTGGTCGCCCCCGAACGGTTCCGGAGTAATATTGGGGCCTAAAGCTGAAGCCAAGGTATCCATACCCGAGAAAGTAGAGAGGGTAGTGGTCAATAGAGCGATGGAGTTCTGCAAAGCTTGCATCTGGGCTGCGATTTGTGCTTGAGGTTCCGTCGAAGAAGCTTTGAGAGCTACTTTGAACTCTTGGAAATCTGATTTTGACACAAAATCGTCAAAAAGATCGGCATCGGTACCTTCCGTAGCCGGCAAGCCTTCGCGTTCCACAAGGGGTTCCAACTCTGATTCTTGGGTCGACATCGTGAAGAGGGTACGTGGAGAGAAAATTCGATCTTTGCACAACAAAAGTGCGAGCGAACTTGAGAGCTCGAGAGCTTGAAAACTTGAGAGATGTGTGGCAAGAAGCCCACTTGAGGGGGTTTATAAAGGTTTCCCAAAAGCCTAAAATCTCCAGAAGCTAGGCTTAGCTTTTGCTTTGCTTTTGTGTTTTTTTTTCTTGAATATATATATATATATATATATATATATATATATATATATATATATATATATATATATTCTAGGTTCTTAAAAAATAAAAATAAAACACCTTTGAAACCTTGGATAAAACTGATACCACTGTCAAATCCCCACGGATCCCCTCGTGATCGATCTTGGTTCGAAACTCGAATCCTGCAAACAAACGAACAAACAAACAAGAAAGGGGGTGCAAGCCTGACTCACCTCCCAACCATGACAGCCGCGGGCAAGCCCACAGACTTGGCTGTCCCCACCGAGCCACGAGCTGAGCTAGTTAGGATGACGTACCGACCAGTCTCCTCCTCGTGACGTCCAATACCGCCACGAAGCTGCCCTCGCGGGCCTCGAGACTGCTGTCGGCCTCGGCTGCGTAAAGCAAGTGCACGTCTGCACTAGATCCAGGCTCCAAGACCATAGAGCTCTCACAAACTCGCGAGACTTTCTATAATACAATAACTAACCTTGGCCACCCTTTTATAGACTCTTGGCCGATCATCGGACGTCCACACTTAGCCGCCCGCCCGTCCATACTTGGGTGCCCACCCGTTAGTATATCCCTAACTCAGCTCGTCAATTAGCCTGCATAGTTGCAAGCTTTCCCAAGCCTCGAAACTAGTCTTTCATGTGTGTAGCACACGGTAGATACACACTGTGCACATGACAGCTGCCCCATTGGAAAAGGGAAAAAGAAAAAGAGAGGACCATGAGCCTCATGCCAGAAAGCTCAAGGAATTTAAAGCAGGTGACAAGTCCGTTAAGTTTGATGTTTTTCATGGAGAGCATGATGCTTCCAAAGTGTTAGCATTTGTGGCACAGTTTGACATTGCTTTTAGTGATGAGGACTTCACTGAGAAGTCTAAAGTACGCCATGCTAGCATGTTCTTGAAGGGGACCACTCCTCATTGGTGGATCACTGAAAAGATCACCAAAGACCCCATTTGCACCTGGAAAGAGTTTAAGGACAGATTTTATGCCCAGTTCTTGCCACCTAATGCGGAGCAAACTCTCACCCAAAAGTGGGATAGACTTGAGCAAAGAGATAATGAAAGTGTGCAACAGTATGTCAATAAGTTTTGGAAAGTGTTGCTTGAGGTAACTCCTTTTATGCAAATCACTGAGGATGAAAGCAAGAGGAAGTTTCGCCCTGGAAATGTTGTCACCCTCACATTGAGAGCTTTTTGTTTCTAGTGTTTTTCTTCCTCTAGTGTGGAATTCATCACTGCATTTTATGATGGTATGTGGGCTGATTTTTGCTTCTTTACAACTTCTATCCATTTAGAGGTTGTTGCAATATCTTCATGGAGATCCTATTTGGTCTCCTCCATTGCCACTTTCAGTTGTTCAACCTCATCTGTGAGGGAGGCCTGCACGCCTATTTCGCTTTCTTCTAGCCCTTTACCCATTGAATCTTCAACATGTTTAACTTGTTCCAGAGTTTCAAGGCAGTCTGAACATGGGGCCAGCACTGCCTCAGGTTCATTCTTGACACAGGTGTTTGTTGTTGTCATTGAGGATCCATAGCTTCCAAAATCTCTCTCTCTCTCTCTCTCTCTCTCTCTCTCTCTCTCTCTCATATTCGTTTGGTGAGAAAAGTACCTAAGGGGGGGAAACTGTGGTGATGTTCTTGATATTGTTGTGCCGATTTGAATTATGTGGATTTAATTAAGTCAACATTTTCTGTGTTCCGAAATTTGTGCTCTCCAGTTACAATCTGACAATTCTTTAAAAAATTTCAGGGAAATTTTCCCAGGTAATGTGGAGTTGGCCGTGTACAACGATTCTGTGGCTGCATTGGCTAGTGGAACCCTTGGAAGGCTACATGGTTGTGTACTTGTAGCAGGTACAGGAACAATTGCCTTTGGTGTGTCGGAAGATGGACGAGAGGCACGAGCAGCAGGGGTTGGGCCATTACTTGGTGACCAAGGCAGGTGATTGGATTCATCTACCACCAAGATTTAATAAATTGTTTCTTACTAATATGTGTTGCATTCATTGGACTTACTCAATTGCTTTCTTCGAAAGGGGTCTTGGCGGTGATTGAATTGCTGCTTTTTATTTTGTAGCGGTTACTCCATAGCTCAACAAGCTCTAGCTGCTGCGATGCGTGCGCACGATGGTCGAGGTCCCTCCACAAGTCTCACACAGGCAATTCTAGAGAGGCTTGAGCTTTCCTCACCGGAAGAAATTATTGGGTATGGTGTGATGGCATATTAGTGTTTGCTTGATCCTGCCTTCTCTAATAAAAGCTATAAAGAGGAAGGTGTGTTAATGGCACTTACAAAGTACACATGTTGTTTGAAACTTTAGTACCAAGGGCAGCAATTACTTGGGTACTGTGTCTTCTCTCTGCCCTGCATTAGAGGTCTGCTTGTTCCTGATGCAAGGTAGTGGGGGGTGGGCCCTTTATGTAAGTTCGGTCCACCCCTAATTATGCTTGACTGTATATTAGTGTTTGCTTGATCCTACCTTCTCTAAAAGCTACAAAGAGGTAACAGCTCTTTACAAACAAAGCACACGTGTTTTTTCAAACTTCAGTAGCAAGGGCAGCAATTACTGGATGATGCTTGGGCACTGTTTCTTCTCTCTGCCCTGCATTGGAGGGATGCTTGTTCCTGATGCAAGGTAGTGGGGGTATGGGCCCTTTATTTAAGTTTGGTCCACCCCTAATTGACATATCTACTGGCCAGTCTGCTAGCAGGCCAGCAGATGACCAGACTGGTGGTGACCAAACTGGAATGGCTGGTCATCACCACTTCTGCTGTCCTACTGCCAACCCCTTTGCTCGAGTTCTGGTCATTCTTTTCACAACTCGGCTGTCAGCCAGCTTTGGTGGAGGCTGTCTTGTCTGTCCATCCCCATTAAGGTGCCAGGTGGCCCTAGGTCCGATAGGCATGCAGCAACAGAAACTTCTTGTATACTAGTTGATCATTTGTGAAGCACCTCACACCAATCTGCCTTCTGTGGGCTCGAGCAGCTGTATAGGACACACATTTCGATCTGCAGCTGTATGGATCAGCTTAACGTGTGCGATCTAGCTTATCTGACGAGCAAGTTGCTGTGCAGGCATGTGTTGTGTAGTCGAAATTGTGCGAACCTTTCAACCGTTTAGCAAATGCTTGTGTTGGATGCTTATCGATGCTTCTTCTTCTCCCAGTTGTACACTGATCTGTACAGAAGCCCCAATTTAAACAGGGGAGACTGCTCTGTTGACAGTACTGCCTAGATTACGTGGTTGGGCAGCTGATTGTGGAAAGAAACTCCACACAAAAAATATGCTTCTAAGAAATTAATCATCATTCCTTGTCTGCAGTGGATAGTGGGTTCTTGGGTATAGGGCTGGGTTTGCTTTGCAGCTGTGCAATATTAAGCACTGTAACTTTGGCAGGTGGGCCTACAAAGATTCATCCTGGGCTCGTATTGCTGCGATTGTCCCCACTGTGAAGGCATGTGCTGCCATGGGTGATGCAGAAGCCGAGAAGGTGCTAAAGCTTGCGGTAGAAGAGCTTGCTACTAGTGTAAATGCTGTTGTCAGAAGATTGAACCTCGCAGGGGAAGGTAAGGCGTTCTTTATGACTATGCACCTTTTTGCTTACACTGTCTTCAAGCGTTACGGATTCTTTCTACATGCTTTTTCTTGCCTGCATACTCATGCAAGTTTGCTCAACTTTCTTTAATTTTTTGCAAAGCTCTCTAGTGAGAAAAATGCCTCTGCCCTTTTGTAGATGGTACAAAACCTTTTCCATTCGTGATGGTTGGGGGCGTATTGGAGATTGATAATGGATGGGATCTCCGTGCTCAGCTTGTAGGTCATATTGCTCAAATTTTTCCGGGAGTACAGCCTATTCAACCAAAGGTATTTTTCCAAAAAATTGATGCTTCTTCTTGTACTAGCTAGTAAGCTACATATACACAATAATGATCATGTGAAGACAAGATAGCCATATGAGTACAAAAATGAAAGTAGGCACCTGGCTCACATCATGAATATAATGTACCACCTATAGTAGGATGACTATGTAAGGGCAACATATATGACTTCATATAGGATCTCTACGTCCACCTTCTACATGGGGGCCTCCATGTATCTCTGAAAGTCTTTTGAAGGATCTCACAGATCTGGAGCCACCGCATGGATGTGGTTGCATGGGGCTGTGGGGGGATGCGGATGTCTGATGTGTTGCAGCTGAGGTGCTCTATTTTGGGTGATCCCCAGTGGGTGTGGCCACCTACGTGTACTGTCTAGTCTGCGTGGGGGGTCCTCAGAATCCAGTGGGCAGCAAGGCCATCCTGGGGTGCTACTCTCCTGTACCACTCAGTGGAAAGCTCGTGAACGGGGGCTGTGAGTCATCCCACGTCTGGGATCTGCCCTCTCTGAGAAGTAGATCACTTTGTCTGTGTAGCTCCGTCAGAAAAAGCGCAAAGCATCGCTTGTCAGGGAAGTCAATAATTCTAGGTGGTGGGCCAAAACCTACCTCAAGAAGCAGTGAAATCTCCCCTGAATCTCAAAATTCACTGGCACCTGCAGATGTAATACACCCCGGGCTTGACCTTCACAGTGCAAAGACTACATATCCTGTCCTCTTTGACAATCCCATTTGCCCTCTCCGTCTCCACTCTGAGGTGGTCAGATGAGACTCGGGTCTGCCCAATTGCAATCCGCATGGCATGTGACCTGTGTCTATTCAGGCGTCCAGGTTTCTGAATGAAGCCATCCTCTATGATCCGCAAAAATGGTTCCAGGAGAATTGCATCTTCGGGGGTAGCTTCAGAGGTCTTAACCATGTGGTGGTGGGTGTGCAGGTGGAGGTCATAATGGATGAGGTGGTTCACTTCCTAATGGTTGAGATGAATGCTGCATCCAAGCTATATTGGAATGGTGGCAGGCGACCCTGTTATGTACCTGAACACTAGTTGCCGCTGGCTGCTGCCCAGCCTCTTATGCCGGCCCACCCCCTTCTCAAGAGGGTTTTAGCCTCCCCATGGCTTTGCCCGAGTACTCGACCAGGCCCAAAAACATATATCACAAGGGCATGCTCCATGGGGATTGTGGCCGATGTCTAGTGGGCCGTGGGTGTCGGGCACTTTGGAATGCGGAGGCCTGGTCCGAGGTAACTCCGCTTGGGTGAGGTGGATCCAGAGCAGCCTGAGGTGGGTCCACGGGATCCACTATATGGCTGTCCTCCTCCTGGGTCGGGAAGAAGCTGGTGATGGTTGGTTGGCAAGGGAGGGGTCGGGGTGGCTGGGGCCGAAGCTCTCTTAAGAAAGTGTCCCTGTATTTGCGGAGCTCGAGCAGGATGAGCCCTAGGCAACGCTGGTCTGGGAAGTCAATGATCCTGGAGGGTGGGCCAAATCCCACAAAAAACAGACAACGAAACCTCCCGCGGATCTCATGGTATTTGGGCAGCGACATATGTAATGCTCCTCCGTCTCAACCTTTGTGTGGCATAATCGGCAGATCCTCTCCTCCCTGGTTTCTATATGAGCTCCTTGGCTTTGAAGATGCGCTCAGCTCTTCCTGTCTCCACTCTCAGGTGGTAGGATGAAACCCGTATCTAGCCAAGCGTTATCCGCAGTGAGCGTGAGGAAATGAATCCATCCTCAGTGAGCGTGAGAAAATGAGCTCTGTAGAAGTGCATCTTCGGTGGGAGTTCCGAAGGCATGATCCATGTGCAGTGGGTGTAATGTTGAGAAGATCTAACCGGATAATCTGGATGGTGTCCTCATGAGAGAGCCAGAGAAACGGGTAGTCCAAACTGTACTGAAAGGGTGGGAGGTGGTCCATGCGGAGCCCATATCCTGAGAACCAAGTGGAAACTCCGGCATACCATACTCCAAGGTGACCATCGAGTGCTTTGGAGGACTCCAGGGAAAGCCTCGGATACATGTGGGGATCCATGTGACTGTTGTAGTGGAGGTATGTGACTGTCTGGAAGAGTGCATCCACTACCATTGGATCTGCAGCAAACTCTGCCTGGTGTGGGACTGATGGTTTGCTGCGGATCATATGGGAGAGCATCATGACCCGGGGCCTCTCAACTCGCTGCCAATCCTCATGGGATAAATCTGGTCCCCAAAAGGCTGCTCCATACATCAAGGCTGGTGTGAGGAGTGTGTCAAAAAGCCAACCCTTCATCTTGGGCTCCTGGAAATGTGCCTAGAAGCAGAGCCGCTAAAGTAAGCTTAACGCTGCATATCCCCGTGTCACTTTGGCATGTGCTGCAGGAAGCATGGTGAAGCGTGGGCCACTGATAGTGACACCAAGGTAGACATAGGACGAGACAATCTCCGAGAGAGAGAGAGAGAGAGGTGGATAGTTTTGGACTGCATGCTTCCTATTTGTTTAGTGCCAGTTGATGATTCATTAAGTTCAGGTCAGGTGTTCTTTACATGCATGAATGATTATACAGGTGGAACCTGCTTTGGGGGCAGCAATGCTTGCTTGGACTGCATGTTCAGACTCATCCAAAAACCACATTGACTGCAATGGAAATAATGCTGCGGGATATGTTGACCCTTGACCTTAACATGGAGGGGAAGGGCTATACAGATTGTGGGCTACAGAGGCTGGTTGAATAAGAAGCCATGGTTGTCATACCCGATTCATTTATGTCACTGAATCCTCGTGGCGGTGAGGGTTTATGTACATTCCTTGTTGTCTCCATACACCTTTGGTGTGCACACAAGTCAAGTGATTGAGCTGGCCATGTGACATTGTAGACTAGCCTGTGAATACCCAGTGAGAACTTTCTTGCTCCAACTGTATTTTTAAATTGATAGTGCACTTGTTACATTATGGATGCTCTTTTATGAGCTTATTGTTTTCTAGCCATGACTCGACACTCAAAATGTTGGCTATTATGGCTAATTAAATTCATGAGAATTATTAGCAACTCTAGGGATGTCTCAGAACATGTATTTTTCGTAACAAAGTTCCTAGAGATGAATTTTGGCAGGCCATAAGATAAGAATGGAGGTGGAGGATTCGTAGACTGGATTTCTAGATTCCAAGATAATTCTTTGTGCTTGGCCTCTTGTTTTTTTCTGTTCTGTTGAAATTTTTTTTAATGTAGAAGCAAATTCGAGGGTAGAGGTGCCAATGTTGTTTAGTCAACATTTTAGCGCTGGCTAGACCTCTTACCCTATCAGGGAGTTCGAATTAGTGTTTTATTAATGCTATTGGTTTTGATCAGGGAGATCCTTCATGCCTCGAAAGAGCAAGCAGCAGCGCCCCCCCCCCCCCCCCCCCCCCCCCCACACACACACACACACCTTCCCCAAAAAAAGAAAGAAAAGAGACACACAACTCTCTTACCAGCCTTTGGATACTCACGCACGCACACACACCTCTCTCTTACTAGCCTTTGTACAGTCACATTATGAGTTTGTACACATGAGGCTCTTCTGCTATGTTGTACGTCAAGGCCCACGTAGTATGTTGGCCCTTCTGCAGCAAGTTTTTTTTTGTCTTGACATCCAGTTTACTCATGGATCGTATGTTACATCTTTTCGGTTTCATAGATCCTCTTTGGGTCTTTCGTAGACGTGTTAATAGAATCTCTCTCTCTCTCTCTCTCGGTTTATGCTGTCCCCTCTCTCTTCTCCTTAGATTTCTCCCTCTCCCCTATTATCTTCTTCTTCTTCTTCTTCTTCTTCTTCTCTCTCTCTCTCTCTCTCTCTCTCTCTCTCTCTACATTTTTTTTTAAATCTTTATAAAATACCCCCCCCCCTCCCTCCCCCCCCCCCCCCCCCCCCCCCTTTCTCTCTCTCTACTATTTACACTATCGCCTTCCTTGTCGTCGTTAGCTGAATCCCCTTGTTTTGGCTTTACCAATGTATATAAAAAGATCACTTATAACCTTACGGCTATTGAGGTTAAATTTAAACCTCGAGTGCTAGTCCAAAACGATAGTTTGATCTACCAAGATATATCTAGACAACTTAACTTGCATTTCTATTTTTTTTTAAAAAGCTTAAACTTTGCTTTATTAAGTATGTCTACTAAATATGCCGGCTGTGTGTGGTAGTAAGTAGTATGGAGCGCACCAACTTTGATGATGCCTCTTGCCCCCAAAAAAATACCAGCTTTTGCTTGTACCTGACTACTCTTCGTCATCATGCTAGTATTCATGCTTAAAACGTTCCTTCAAAAATTCTCGCGCTAATTTGCACTCATGGCTTGATTCTTTTGCTGACCATGGTTGGATAGCACTCGAACTATTGCAAAGGGTGGCTCTTGGCACGCTTCACTTTGGTGCATTATATGCTTTGAAGTTGATGCTTTTGTTGTTGCCAATTTTCAATTTGTATACTATGCTTTCACTGAGCTTTTGGTTGACTAATTAGCTCTCTTTTTACGATCTGCTTATGTATAGTTCTAATGCTCCAATACTCTTAAGCATAGCAAGGCTGTCTTGATAAGAATTTAAGATTTTTGGTACTTCAAATTGAATATTCTTTCGGTTTGGTGTTCATAAAAATGAGTATGTCTATTAAAGCTTGATTAGCTTATGTAACACTCAAAGCTTGAACAGTTGTCATAGCTTGAGTAGGTTATTTTATGCATTGTCTTGATTTAATGGACTCAAAGCATTATAATCATTGTCAATGTTATTGGAACATAATGTGCGACATCCATGAGAAGTATGATAGTGACACTTGCCTTCCCAACCAACCAACTTGTATCTACCAACTATGTGTTTTGTTGGATGGTGGTAGGTACAAGTTTTACTCTCACGTTTAGAGTGACGGGTCCAATTTAAGTGACAACAATATGATTGCTATATTCTATGGAGACTCTAAGCTCATGATATTGTTTGTTGTGATGGTTAACATTGTTCATCTTATTGCCAATTTGTAATGGCTTAATTGTGTTCATTATTTGTTGCTTGATAAGCTTAAGATGTGAGTTATTGTACTTTGAAACTTGGATAATGATCATTCTGAAAGCTATGTTATATATAGCTTAAACTTGTAAGATGACACATACGTAAGAGAACGATCACAACAAATATGGTTTTTTGTAGGACAAACTTTAAAACTCATATCTTATAATAACATAGATAAAGAAGAATATTGTATTATTGACATGATACAGTAGACAGCAAAGCCTCATCACCCGTGTGCTTCCATATGAAAGGGAGCTTTGATAGCAGATTGAGACGGAGGCTGTGTGCTAAGGAGTAAACTCACAGTAATGACTATGGAAGAGCTAGGTGTATATCTATATAGGCCTACATATGCAAAGCGGCCATGATATGAACATATAGGTCTACAATCAAAGTCGGTGCCACTGTCCGTGGTGTAAACTTGGCTCATAAAGATATGCTAAAAACCGTGTAGCAGTAGCATTTCCCTCACCACCTATGGCCATGTGGGCTTATTTTGGGCCCATTTGGGCCTTCCAATGCCACGATAAGATCAACCATCTCAGACTCTACACCCGCTGTGTCTCTGAGATCCTTTTTTGGTGATTCCCTATTTGGATGAAGTCATAATCTATATAGAGAAATAATGAACATATACATTCTCTGTTCATAAAAAATAAACATATTTGCATCTAATAGGCTGCATAAGAGACCAATACTCCCAAAGTAAGCATCAGTTGTTTGGTACCATGCTCGTGGGGTGTGCTTCAACCCATAAAGTGACTTTTGTAAATTACTTTGTTTTTGGAATTGAGAACCAAGAACCCTGGTGGGCTATTTCACATATCTCCTTTTTAAGGTTCATGTTAAGAAAAACTATTTTTATGTCCATTTAGAGAATATGCCGCTGCCAATGCAAGGATGGTGTAAATTGTGGTTAACTTAGCTATTGGAGTAAAAGTCAAAGCCTTCAACTTGTACAAAACCTTTGGTAACGAGTTGTGCCTTGTACTTTTCTAAAGTACCATTAGACTTATTTTGGCTTGTAAATTGACATAGTGTGAATTACTTCGAGTGAGAGTGATCGATAAGATCCCAAGCATGGTTTTTGAGAATGGAGTCATATTTTGCTCATGGTGTCTTCTAATTTGGATTCCTATATGAGTGGTGGCCTTCTGAACCTTGAAAGGATCATAGAGCCAATGTCCCTTCGACTCCATGTTGTAATCCGAAATGATGCAAAAAAAAATTTTGGTTTTAGTATCTAATTTTGTTTCCTCGGCATTTGGAACATATACATAACATTCACAACAAAAAACTCTCAAGTGTGTAGCTAAAGGTTTCTTACACAAGTAGGTTTCTGAAGTGTGCACTAAAGGTTTCTTACACAAGTAGGCCCATCCCTTTGACAGTCTTCATCGTACTTTTGTTAAGAATGTACACATCTGTGTTAACTATCTTAGGACTTAGAAAGAGATCTATCATTAAGGATACTCCTTGCCATCTCGACAATAGTGTGATTTGCTATTGAGTGTGAATAAAAACACCTTCTTGTTAGGGAGTGAGTAGCAACGAATTGTCGCTTTATGCCTCCTTCCTTGTAGACATAGAAGAACTCATCAGGTCTGAGTTTTCCTTGAGCTGCTGCTTCAATCTGGCACTTCTCACTCTCAACTACTGCTAGTCATTCCTTAAACTTTTCGAATGGCTGAGACTTTTTCTTAAGAAAATGCAATCACCAATCACCAATTACCAATCAACATAAGAACCACAAAGTGCAAGTGTACATATCTCTTCATAGAGTACGAAGTGAGAGGAGGAGCCTTGGCCCTAAAACTAGCCTCCTATAGAGGATTTTCGGTGTTGTTTATCCATCATGCAAGCTTTCACATTCATTGCGGTATAAAAAATTAGTGGCAAATGTAGACATGAGTGAAAGAATACCTAAACCTTTGATTGGGCACTTTGCATGGTTGCCGACCACCACCATGATGTCATCTCCCATAGGATCTAGGCAGGACCAATCCTTATAGTTTTTAGTCATGTGTACAGGATCCCCATTGTCAATGATCCCATTTGTTGTCTCATTGTACACTTTGGCAAAACAAATCCACAAGATCCTAACTCCCCACTAGTCCTCTTGTAACCACTTCTTGATATGACATCTTTTAATGACCAAATCCCACAACTCATGAGCCTAAGCTAATGCTAGTAATGCTAGGGGTGTTCACAACCAAGCTAATGCTAAAATGCTAAAATGCTAGGGGATGTTCACACCTATTAACAAGTGAACTTTGGCTCTCCAACCTCATTTGTAGACCTTACTCAATCATCTCATTAATAGAAACCGTTGTTTGTTATGTTTGGCACATGAAACATATCAAGACAATACTTCATTTTTCTATCCTCCATAGACAAAGGAACTTTGTGAGCATGCACAATAGGTATTTTTACATAAATTGGTTTGTCTAAAACTCTCAATTATATGAACCACTCACCATTTCTTGTTATAAGGTTAGGGCCACAAAATCAGTATATCATAAATCTTTCGAATTTGATACATCTATAGTCATGGGACTAAGCATATGCTACATCACAAATAGTTTCCTCGTTGCAAATTCTTAGTTCTCTTCTATATTCCCTAGTTTAACACTAGTGGCCTCTTCTACATGTTTGTGTGTTTGAGAGTTGTGTTATTATTGTCCATACTTTGTGTTTCCATATCAACCTACACCTTGGCCTCAAAATGGTGATCTGCCTCTACCTTTACCTCTACCTATGTCTAAGTAGGAGGCTTGCTTCTACATATTACTAGAAGATGACTTACCCCTGACATGCATCTCGTCCTTGATCTCCTTATTACTGATCAAAAGGGATATATAAGATCCTAAAAGTCAATAAAATTTTCTCAAGTTTTGATAGATGTCCAAATGCATCATATTCTTTTCCAAGTCCATTTAATGTGACTAACAACTCTATTCACAACATGACTAGATTCTTCCTTGCCTTTAGAGTGCTATTCTTAGCATCTGCTTGGTCTCTTTCATGCATTTATGTGTCCTTTCTTGCTACAATGAAAGTATTAATCTTTATCTCTTTATTTGAAGAGTTAGAATCTTTACCCTTGTTTTGGGTTAGTGGAGAAAGCCTAGGCTGACTCTACATTTGTATCTCTTCATCTTGAAGTAATTAGTGGAGAAAGCCTAAGCTAGTCACTCTACATCCACATCCGTCAATCTTGAAGTAATTAGCTAATCTCCTAAAATGTGAAAGGAGTTGGTCTAACACCAACAATAAAAGATGCAATGAAAATATTACCGAAGAGTGAGATATCGATTCATGCCTATCGCAGCCTTCTTTTTCTTGCATTCTTTAGCTATGTGCCCTTCCTTTATTACAATTAACCCCATGGTTGAGAAAGAGAGAATGAAGCAAAACCAAGAGCTTGTGAAAAAGATATAGGTTAAACTAGAGCTAATGCTAAAGCAAAAGGTTCAATACAAACCACTAAATCTGCCTCATCCCATACCCTATTCCATAGCCAATCATAGACCAAGTGGTGAGAGAACCTCTAGGAGGGAAGGGGGGAACGGCATGGCTCCGCATGGGGGGGGCTGTGAGGTATGGCGGCACGACACGAGGGGGTGTGACTTGCCGAATGCCTCTCATATAAACTCATCCATTCTTAAGAGGTTGCAAACACAACCAATTCCAGATCCTCTGCCTCTCTAGAGCCAACCAATCCTCGCATTCCTAGATGCAGCAAGGGAGGGGTTGAAAGCTGGCCTTCCATGGGTCACCATAGCTAGCATAACATTATCTCCAAGGTGACCCTGGTGATGACTTTATCTTGTCCCCTTCAAAGGCACTGCCTTCTATGGAAGGATCAATGCACATCCCTTAGACATTGGTAGGTCTTTTCCTACCTTAGAGCTAGCATGAACCCAATGCAAGTACCGCTCATGAGACATAGTAGGCCTCTCACAACCTTCTTATCCTTGGAGGTCCGAGTTCCGATAAGTTCTTTTTTACAAGGAAATTTGCAACTTTGGAGAGACTTATTGAATTAGATGAATAGGAGTTTAAAAGCCCAGAGAACTGAACTTGAACTTAAGGAGGAGGAGGATGAACCATGCCCCATTGAGTACCCTCCCTCTAGAACTAAAACCAAAGGATAGCTAAAAATTCCCATGAACAAGCTAGGACACTATTTTGAGAGCAATAAAATGAATGTTGTGTTATTTATCATGTATAAGGGACTTACGATCTCCGTGTGATCTTAGATGGTGGGCTTGGTGAGTATAATTACCAAAGATTTTTGCGGGGCCTAGGGTAGCCTAGCACTCATAGGCACAAGCCTCATAGTAATGCTTATCGAGGGGAACATAGTGATGCTTGTCTCCAGGGGAACATAGCCAAACCATTAGGCATCCTGCAAGATGCAAAGATCAAGACCTTCATATTAAGCTTTTACCACAAATTTATGGTGATGGATTTTTAGAGAAGAGGGTTATACACAATGAGAGAAGAAAGGATGGTTCATGCTTTAAAAATAAACTACATGTATACACGCAAAGGTAGGCCAGTCCTTGAAGATAAACCTAAAAACAAGGAAGACTCATGCCATGAGTTGAGGCATTCTTGCCAATGAGTCTCACACAACTCTCTGAACATGTGTAAATATTACAACAGGTTACTGAATAGTGAAGACGAGAACCAAGACTACCAACCTCTCGTAGATCTTGAGACGACTCTTAGGATTGGGTCCATGTCTTGGCAACCATGGACACTCTTTCACAAAAGATTGAAACAAGATTTACACAACTGCACGAGATGGAAATCACCTCCCTGTTCATGCTCAGTGCAACATCTCTTTTGGGAGTTAAATAACAATTTCAAGCCAGGCATAGGCTAGTAACTTATCTAGTGGTGGGGACTCCTTCATAAAAGGGTCAACATCTATGGTGCCCAAAGTCACTCGAGGGGCCAAGAAGGAGAAAACAATGTAGAAAGCCTATGAAGTATCTTCTCCCCATGGAGATGGATCTTCACTAGTTTCTCTATCTTGAGGCCATGGACTCTGATCTTCTTGAACGATCCTTGGGGATATCGTTGATGAGGGAGTGTTTTCGACATATTTGTTGCTGACAAGGTTTAGGATCTCCATAAAGGCAAGAGTGTTGTATGGTGTTAGAGGTGGTGATTTGGGATGTTAATATGTTTGGGATGACCTCATCCACATCAAGGGTATAATAAACATTCTATAGGGGAGCTCGAGCGTTGTGGTCCTTATTTTTCAGCTAAGGATACAATCCATAGCTATGATCCATCTCCTTCCAAGGATGAGGCTCTCTCTTAGTGTACCTGCACGGGTCACATGTAAAACTTGCACATCACAAGTTTAGATCAAATAAGAAACTCTGCTTCTTCAAAATAATTGCTGATAATCGTAGATTGGGAACTATTTTCCACAACAATTCTTGTAGGGATGGGTGGCCTAATGATGTCAATATCTCCTAATATAAAACATTGC
Organism: Cibotium barometz; assembly: GCF_041138505.1. Taxonomy (NCBI): domain Eukaryota; kingdom Viridiplantae; phylum Streptophyta; class Polypodiopsida; order Cyatheales; family Cibotiaceae; genus Cibotium; species Cibotium barometz. The sequence goes on from NC_141068.1 coordinate 5,734,843, forward strand.
GGCTAGCCCCAATGTTGTCCAACGGACTGGCCACGTTGCTAGATGGTCTCCTAATGGGGTTCATGCCTCCTAAGATAAAACATTATTCGCTAGCCTCGGTGCTGTCCACCACTGACTTGCCACATCGCTAGATGGTCTTCTTAGGGAAACTCTAGCTAAAGGCATGCAGGTTCCAGGAGTATTTTGGCCATATCATGGAGATTGGTTGCATGTATAGACATCTATACGCTTGGGGATTTGCGGTCTCTTTGGGTCTTCTTGTTATCAAGAGACCACCTCAAGGTGTGCCCTCCATTTTTTGTTTGTTAGCCTCTTATTTCTCCTCTTATTTCTTATGGATTTGGAAGAGCATTCCTGGGGTAAGAGGTCCATAGTAGTGCTTTAACTTGCTACCATTGAACTATCCTTCCATCTTAATCCCATCCAGAGTATCTCTATCCTTACTACACATGGAAAAGCAATTTCTATTACTTGGTTACTCAGCTCCTTGACAGGGACCTTGGACTCTCCACTTAAGTTTCTATTTAGTGTTCTTGATACTATACATCAGCACCATGTCTCCTATCTTTATACACTTTTCCTCGAGTTGGTCGTCACAAAACCACTACTTGCACTGTAGTTTTTCAACCATCAATCCGTAAGCGGATCATATTCTTTGATCACTAAGTTGCTCTAAGAGGCAACTAACCTCTTTGTGAGAGGGTTTCCCTTGAGGTTATGTTTAGCCACAATTTCGAGTCTTGGAACCAAGTGTTCCATTGGCATGACTATGTGAAGCCTAAATGCAACCTAAAAAGGTGACGTATGTTGATAGCCACCTTGTATACTATGCGGTAGGCCTAAAGAGCAGAGTATAATTTGTGCTCCCAATCGCTCCTCGATGCCTTCTACTATGTTGGTGGGGATAGTGCACAAGGTCTTATTTATTCTTTTTCCTTGGCCATTTGCTTGTGGGGAGAAAGGTGTCAACTTCTTGTGAACACCATAAGCAACTCTTTAAGCAAGAACTCCACCACAATGTGTATCGTCATCACACACTATTTATAGTGGGAAATCAAAACAGGTAATCACATTCTCGTAGGGGAATTTGGCAATAGCTCTTGCATATCCGCTTTTTGCATAGCTTTGGCCTCCTCAACCCACCCTATGAAATAATTTGTTTGCGAGATGATGATTAAACGTGCTTGGGTTCCCTTAGTAGCTAGGCTAATGGGACCCCCAAATTCTAAACCCTTTTTTCAAATGGTGGTTCTAAAATTATAGGGATAAGGGGCGTTCAGTCCTTCTCGTGGACTATGGTAAACCTTTGACATTCATCATAGTGCTGAACAAGCTCTATTGCTTCTCCAAAGGGTGTAGGCCACTAAAGCTTAAAGCTTGGCTTATAGAACCTTCTGGGTAGTTCTGCCCCCAATAAGGTGTACTCCATGTATGCTAGAATGGGCTTACTCAAGAACAACGACAAAGTCATCTTCATGAACACATTTATTCATGATACCATCTTGACCCTTCTTATAAAGCATTCTCGCTAATCAATTGACAGAGGGACACCTTTCCTCATGATACATCTAGATCTATCCTTTTTTATGGGGTGATCAATGGAAAATCCATTGGCCTAAGAAGTGGGCTAATATCTTTACTCCATTCTAGTACATGGTCAATGTTGAATAGTGGAGCATCGAGAAGATCGATCATCTTCCACTAGAGGGTGGGTTCTCCATTTGAAATTCGACAGGTAGTTGACAAGGAATTGCATTGACCCGTTTCGCACAGTCATGGTGAAATCAAACTCCAAAAGAATAAGCAACCACATGGTGATGTACCCCATGGTGCAAGGCTTGGTAATCCAATGGTAATGCATATATTTCTTCACAATATATTAAAGAGAATGTGTGGGGGGGGGAGGGAGAGCTTCAATTCCTTGCAAGAAAACACACACACACGAGAGAGAGAGAGAGAGAGAGAGAGAGAGAGAGAGATGGTTGAATTTTTCTCTATCTTCTTCTCTTCTTTACAACCATCAACGTAAAGAGATAAGAGTCCATACTATAAGGAAAAGTATTTTTCTACTATATAACTTACAATGGTTGGTCCATAGTGTGAACCCGACTATATGAGCTACCAATAAACTATGCCATAAATCTAAATATGGCTTTGGCATTATTAACCATAATCTAACCAACCATGCTAGTGGCATAAGTATGGAAGCTTTCACCCAGATTGGTAATCAATGTTTGTAGCACTAGTAGTTGAGCTTGATATCTCAACACTCCCCCTTGAGCTCAACTCCACACACTGCACTCCAAGGAAGCTCCTAAACCTGTGGAGTTTCTCTATACCAAGTGCCTTCATGAAGATGTCAGCACCTATTCCTCTATGCTTATATATACCAAATCTACATCACTTGCTAGAACCTTCTCCCTCATAAAGTGATAATGCACCTCAATGTGCTTAGTCCGAGCATGGTATACTGGGTTACAATAGCTAGTTGTATATTACTCATGTTACCATAATAAATGACAATGGCTCTATCCACAGGCTTACCTATATCACCAAGTAGCTTTTAAAGGCAAGCTACCTCACAAGCTTAGCAGTGCCCCTGTACTCTACCTCTGTACTCGATAAGATAACTATCGGCTATTTCTTGCTTCTCCAACTCACATCATAGTAGCACTCCTAAAAGAAAACATAAAACCACTAGTAGATTTCATGTGTGTGACACTACTAGCCCAATTAGCATATGTGTACCCATGTAGTTGTACTTATGTGCTAGCCTCATAGAAAAGTCAATCAACTGTGGACTTAATCCGTGTAGCTATATCCAAGTGTGGCTTCTAGGGGGCTATATAAACTGACTCACAAGTTTAATAGCATAGCTCAAATTTGGCCTGGTAATGGTCATGTAGATCAAGCTACCCATTGTGCGCTTGTACATAGTGGGGTCCTCCAAAATCTCGCATGTATCTATGTGGAAGCTTTTTGTTCTGCTCCAATGGCACTGAGATAGGCTTACAGCTTGCCATACTATACTTCGATAACATGTCCAAGCCATACTGCCTCTATAATAACAATAAAATACCATGAGATAATCTCACCATCTCTATGTCCAAGAAATACTATAGCTCACCCAAATCTTTCATCTCAAATTCTTCTTCAAAAGCCTTTTGGCATCATGTATGTCAGCATCATTATCACCAATGAAATCAAGTCATCCACATAAGAGACTGATAGCAAGATCTCTCTAGCTATTTTTTTCACATAAAGTGAAAAATCTGCGTTAGATATCTGAAATCTAATGGTAACAAGATACTCCCCAATCTTGTTTGACCATGCTTAGGGTCCCTGCTTTCAAGCTATATAAGGCTTTGTGTAACCTACACACAAAATTTGGGTGTGCATCACTCTCATAACTTGGTGGCTATATTGTGTATACTTCTTCTTATAAATCATGATATAAGAAAGCATTCTTTACATCCATCTAATGTAAAGATCAACTCTCAGCCATAGTAATGACAGCTCTCACAGTTGCCATTCTCATAACTGGGTTGAATATCTTCCCATAGTCAATGCCATCGGTCTATGCATAACCCTTGGCAAGCAATCTTACCTTATACCTACTCATTATCATTGAGTTATGCTTGACTTCATACACCCACTTACGTCCAATTGCCTTCTTTTTGTTAGGCAAAGATACTAAATCCTATGTAGCACTTGCATCCAATGCTACCATCTTTATTTCCAAGTGCTACCATGACATCTTTCCATTTTTTATTTCCAAGTGCTTACTCAAAACATGTGGGCTCCAGCTCTTGTATTGCTTTCACCATGTAAGCATAATGATAGGAGGTTGTATATCCATCATATCTCAACCTCTCAACATTGTACCTAACCCTCATAGACCTTTGTACACCTGGATCACTACCAGGTGTCCTCAAAATAGCCATGGTTCTCCTTGCATTAGAAGTAACCACCATTGACGGAATGCCAAGCTCCTCATCAAGGCTCTTCTTGAAGCCACTAGAGTCACCATCGACATATGAGTGACTTGTTGACAAAGATTAGGCATAAAATGTTGATCTACCTTTTTCTTCCCTTTGTGTGAAATATGTGTATCTACATCTGGCCTCAACTTACCTGACCATGAACTAACATTGGATCCACAGCTAGAGGACTCTCCAGGTCCACTAAGCACTTGCAATTGGTGCTCTACATGTAGTATAACATTATTATTACTTCTTACATCTACATCTTCTATTGCTTCATTGGTGCATGCTAGCTACTCATCTCATCAAAGACAACGCTGCTTACTCGCATCTCATGAGTGGTAGGGTTATAATATCTATAACCTTTCTGCTCCAATACATAAAGGTCCAAAAAATAACAATAAACATTTTAAAAACATGGAGTGGAGACCAAAAGCCATGCATGAATAGAGAGAGCAATTTTTTTTTCACCACCTTCAGTAAAGTCGAAAGTCTGTGGACTCTGATACACGTTGCCCATGTACAAGGGCCCTACCTATCCCTGTTTCCATCAAAGAAGAGCCACCCATGGTGCCAAACCCCAAAGAGAACCATGCAAAGAATTCCATGGCATTGTTGAGAAAAACCCTTGGACTCAAAAAGACTATGAGACGACCCCACGACACCTATGTGCACCATGTCGCAACACCAACTTGCAAGTTGGAACTAGAAAGACAAAGCTCAAGTAAGTGCCCCAATAAAACTAACTATGGTGGCATCCAAGCTTTTATCATGGATGGACAAACGATTCTTTGCCCTCATTTGGTGAGTACACACATGGTAAGCCACAAATGCTAAGCCGATGTGTATATGTGTAAGGCATCCCCTTGCTCAAG
>NC_141068.1:5744700-5797200 GCF_041138505.1 Cibotium barometz
ATCCCTTCATGAGTGCAATCTTCATCTCTATAGTGGTACTCCCTTCATGAGTGGATCCATAGTGGTAATCCCTTCATGAGTGCAATCTTCATCTCTATAGTGGTACTCCCTTCATGAGTGCAATCTTCATCTTTATCACGGTAGCCATTTATATGGTAGTAAGTAGGCTAATAATGGGCTCATACACTTTTTACCTCTTATAGAGAGAGGTTATTCTCCCTAAGCATATTTATATCCTCATATATACGTTGTTATACGTGTGTGAAAGTGAAATCATCATGTCACTTACTTACATACGCTCTTATGAGTGTGTGTAAGTGGCCTTATTAAATAAAAGTGTGTGTAACTCACCTTATCATGTCACCTCACTTGTCCTCCACTCATTCTCATCAATCTACTTTGAGTATTGTGCTTCTCTCCATCTCTACTTGCTTGCTGCATCCGTGTATGTGTTACTACTATTGTCTCTACTGTGATGGCAAGGTCTTACAGAAGATATAATTTCACTTGAGGGACCACCGTTAGATAGCAACTACCAATGAAGTTTTGTACTAAGCGACATCTCTCATACCAAATTAGTACCAAGTTAGAGAATGCATGCGACGTGTGCAAGAAAACGCTCACAAAGTAGGATATTTCTTAGCCTAAAACTTTAAAACTCAGATTGCAGAATAATAATATTGTATTACTAATGTGATACAATAGATGACAAAGACCCACACCTGTTAGAATGGTCGTGATATGATTGTGTAGGTTTGCAGTTATAGTCGTTCTCTCCATGTGTCTCTCTTCTTCCTAAAAGGGTTCCACTTTCTCTCATCTTTTGAAACACCCACACACTCACCTAATATCAATGTACGTTGAATGCCTTGATGGCATGTTTACACCACCCTCTCACTACATGAGCACAAGGATATTTGATTGGGGTCGATAATGGCAATCTAAACAATCCATATTCCAAACTTCAAAGTAAAAGATCTTGCAAAGTTCTTAGTGCATAAAGCATTGATACGACATACTATACACGTCATCTACACTTGACAAACTCCAGACCATAAGGCTCTCCCTTGATTATAGGAGGAGATTAGGTCCTATAATGATGATATATCAATTGCATTAGTATAATTGCTACATACATTAATTGACTTTCAAGAGTAAGCTTTTACTCTTTTGTGAACATAAAAGTATGTAGGTTTTTGATGTGATTTCAAAGCAGTAGAATCATGTTATGTTTTCAATCATACACTAACCAACAATTGCCAGTGAAAACCAAGGGAAAAAAATGTTAATGCTATAGCTAGTTAGGCATTGACAATTGACGAAACTTTGACAATTTAAGGTTGGATTTCATGAAGAAAAGGTGTCGAAGTGAAGAGTTTGTGACGAAAACATGGCTCAAAAAATTTATGTACAACTTCATGTGAGATGAATGCTTTCCATATATGATACATTTGGATTGTACTCACTCTTGTGAGTTCTGGCATTTGTTAAGTCTTCTCTTGGATAGGGATGAGTCTTTAGAATGTTTTCTCTTGGATACACAACCAAGTAGGCCTTCAATCTCTCATACGCATGTAGTAGATTTGTTAAGAGTGAAAGCCGTGTACACCATTGATGATCGGATCGACCTCTGATGAAAGGAGGGAATTTCAAAGATGCGTTACGATTTTTAATGACGATTAAAGTAAAAAAAAAGGGCGGTACTGAGATTTATTCGAAAACAAATATTCATCCACATGTTATTGTTGATATTTCTTTAATGTCACTGAACTCCTTACCAAGAAGTGGACGTGCCGGAGTGGTTATCGGGCATGACTAGAAATCATGTGGGCTCTGCCCGCGCAGGTTCGAATCCTGCCGTCCACGACTGAGATCGACAGATTCGCCAATATTGATTGCCATTTCGGAATTTTAAATCCACAATTCCATTTCCTTGCTGTAGATTTTTTAAAAGCATGTGCAAATGTTGTAGATTTTTTGAAAGCATGTGCAATTTCCTCCTCCTCGTACAACCTTGCATTTCAATTTAGTCCTCTCTCCACATTGCCATTTTTATGCACGTTGGTTTTTTCCCTATCCATGGATAAAATCACTTTGTGTCTGTATCTACTAACAAGATTCACTACTCTTCCATTTCTGGTGCTTATGCCAGGCCGAGTGTCTGTATCTACTAATAAGATTCACTACTCTTCCATTTCTGGTGCTTATGCGAGGCTCAGTGTCAACAATCAAATGGCTACATCCTTCCACACACAAAAAAAAATAAAAAATCATTATATAACCTTGGTGCAGACATCAAAAAGTGGCTTATATTCAAGGTACATAAGATTGCAAGATGTACCTTCTATAAGATTGGTACATAGATTTGAAATGTGGCTTATGTTCAATGTATATAAGATAGATACCTTAATAAGGAGGAGGCACCAACCCATATAGTGTCCGTAATCTCTCCCTGCTCTTTCTTAGACACTTCTCAAAACTTCTTCAATGCATTTCATATGCGAGTGTGTATGAAACCTGAGACAAGCTCCGCAAAATTCGCAGAAATAGCTGCAGGGACGATAGAATTCCCTGGTACGATCATTCAGGGAGTCCCGGCTTTGAATACTTACCCACGGTTTCCACGAGAACTGGAGAAGTGTCCCTGGTACGATCATTCGGGGAGTCCCGGCTTTGAATATACTCCCCCACGGTTTCCGCAAGAGTTGGAGAAGTGTGTCGGAGAGTAAAGGACCATATCCATCTCACAGCTCCCTACTAATATGCTCCACTATCCATTCCAAGTCAGAGGACCTAGGGAAGAGTATCCTGGTCTGGTGTAGCCAATGAAGAAGACAAGAGAAACGGAAAGTTTACGGGACGCGGGGCTTTAACTAGCGGAGACTCCGAAAACAGTAGGGATCAGTCCCCAAGGGAGCATCTTACGAAAGACTGCCAGGGACAGCCGGCAAAGATCAAAAGAGATCTCACTATAGAGATCAAACTCAAGCGCGCTTAAGTGAAGTACTCTAGTGATTTGATTGTGGTCCGGATATGCATACACCAACTGCAATGCACATCAACACAAGCATTTCACAGCGTATTGAAAGTTGAAGACATGGGAGTCGCCAAGTAAGCATTTGGTTCTACACACCACTTTATGATGGGAAATCTTTCTAGTCCTACGCAACTTTGATGGATAGGATGGTGGTACTTGACATTGATCTCCGGTATCTCCGGTGCCTCTTCATGCATGCTCACCTTCTATGTAGTCCCAGTATAGGATTGCTCAAATAAGAGAGGGAACACGAAGTGGACATTTGGCATGGCATTTTTAAAAAGAAACTGCCCAATGTTACATGTACAAGCAATCTTGTGGACCACAAAGGGTATCCCGAGATGCTGTAGCTAGAGCAGACAATTGAAAATGCTGTTTGCAACATGTTACAAAGGAGAAAAAAATACAAGCCCTTTAGCTACCCTCTTTGATCAACATTAGGAGCTGGTGCTGGCTTCTTAACACGCATAAGATATATAAGACATTGACCCTGTGAAGTGGCACTATGCAAACCTGACTTGTAGAGGCATTCTGAAACTAGTCAGCCTCCTTTCCTTTCAGTGAACAGATCCTTGTATGGTTTGCAGAGGACCAGTTTGTCTGACCAATTACAACAGCAGTCCAAAGACAATTAAAAACACACACACAGATGGAAGAGACTGTTGGATCAATGCCAATTGGACTGCCTTCGATTATCCAGTTAATGGTGACCAAGAGGACTTGGGAAACTTTCTCAACAGATTGCCAGCTGCCAGTGTCAATTTGTTCTTAAGGAAAGATGATCTGCTACTACACGGCATGGTTGTCGGAGATCTGATCATCCGATCAGTGTGCTCATGTGCAGCCTGATCCTCTCTTGCTGCAATGAACGGAACATCCAGAGATACCTTGAGAGATGCCCGGTTCCTTTGAAGCCAGAATGCGGCGAACGGTGTCACATTTGGACACTTCTTTACCTTCACTTTCAAAAGGTTAGGGCAGCCACTCGCAAAGATCTCCAAGCCATAATCAGAGATGGGACAATTCTTTATGCAGAGCTTCTTAAGAGCAAAACATTTCTCCCCAATGCAATTGAGTTCTGCATCTCCAATAGTTTCACTATTGCAAAGTGCCATCCTCTCCAGTGTAGTGCAGCTAGATGCGATTTGCCTAAGGCTGCTCTCTGTTGCATTGACCCCTATTAAGACAAGTTCTTTGAGCTCTGCACATCTGTTTGCTACAGCCAGCAGACCTGCATCACCCACTCTGTTGGACTTGCGATCATCCAAGTAAAATTTCTTGAGTTTCTCACAACCAGCAGCCAGGGCACTGACTCCCCGATCAGTGCATTCAGAAGCCTTTACCAAGTACAGTACCTCGAGCTTCTTGCATTGAGAAATTGCCATTAATGCTGTGTCACTCATTTGCAAAGACTCACACCGAAGTTCTACCAACTCGGTGAGATTTTCCATGACAATCTGGAACAGGTGATCCCAATACCCGGGGTTTCTGGCAACTATTAGGGTGTGCAGATGCTTGTTGACACCTGCTATCAGTGTCTCAAAGAGTTGAGCATTGAACAGATCCTTCAAAGAGAGCCTCTGCAACTTGCCTTTCCCGGCAACTATTGGTTGAGGATTTTCCAGGAGTCTTTTGAACCTCTTGACGGAGACATCCTCCAGCTCACCGCAGTTTAGCAACACTGCATTAAGCCCTTTTGCTCCAAAAGCACAAGAGCTACAGGAGAGCTTCTTAAGAGAGCCGCAAGCCTTGGAGAACTGTTCAAGGCCTGCATCAGTCAAGGCTCTACAGCTTTTGAGCTTGAGCCTTTGCAGTTGCCGTGACAGTTTGCCTATTAATTCTAGGGTTTTGTCATCTATGCTGGGGAACCTGCGGTGGCATTTTAGAGAGAGGGAGGTGACGTGCTCAAATCTTACCATGATGGCGCTCACGTCCTTGGTGATGTTGTGCCTGGCTTGGAGAGTGAGGCGGCTTCGCGATTGGGCATCAATGAAGTGCCATCTTTTGCAAACCAAGGAGCATGTATTACGGTCCAAGGTGGAAAGCTTCAGGAAGACAGAGGCCAGGCACTCCTCCGGCATTGCAAGGGTCAGATCATGCTCTTGATATAGCCGTTGATGTTGTTGCAAATGCTGCTGTTGAACCATCTGCAGTTGGGAAGGGGCCACTGTAGCCATTGTATTTTCTTGCAAAATGGCTATGTCGAAAGATGAGCTTGCTTGCCCCATGTTCTCTGCACAAATTTCAGCTTCTCACCCCAACATACGCGCACTCTAAATCACGGCTTGCCTCATTGGAATCACCATGGCCGTTCCTTAGTGCTTGCTTCGCTACAGTCACCATAGCCACGCCCTAGCTTGCTGCGAGCTTCATTGCTATCAACACAGCTCTACGCTATCCCTTTATTTAAACGCATTTTCTTCACCGGCAAAAGAGAAAACCTATGGGCTATCAAACGCCATAGGCTGTCACTTGCCCTTGTATTCCCTCTTCTGTCAATCCCCACATCCTGTCACTTGCCCTAATTTGCCGAAAAACCGAGAATCTGCACTTTCCTTTCATCCATCTTGTGCTTCTTTCTCTTTTCTAAAGCTGAACAGGATGGTGTTGGGAACAAGCTTGGAAGACGTATTGGCTAAAGGGAGAGATAAGGGACGGGGTCTTCTCCCAGCAAAAACAAAAACGGCAAAGAGAGGGGTAAACAGGTTACACGAGCAGGGCGACAGGGCGGCAGCTTTTGAGGCGACAACAAGTGGCCTTTTAAGTGGGTAGTCATAGCCTCTTTAGTGGTGGCCCCGATGCCGGCTTCTCACCATAGCCAGCTTTTGCCAAGCTTTTGATGGCCATGGATCTCCATTTAAAAAAAGTATTTTTTTGGGAACAATAGATATATATTAATATTTATAAAGGGACAACAGCCATTTACAACCAGTTACTATTACCAGTTCCTATTCAGAAGATTACATATTACTTCCCACATCTCATCTTCTATAGATATAGATATCTATATCTAAACGGGCATGGGGTGTGTATCCAAAGCATCATCCTTCAGTTGCAGATCTTGTAAAGCACAGAGAGAGGATCCACCTAGGTACTCCTTGTTGGTGGCAGTAGTGGCAGCATCTTCTTTGATAGCTCTTTTTTGGCAGCCTTGATCTTCTTCTGCAATGTAGTACTAGTCTTCTCCAAGACTTTGTTCTTGCCTTGACTTGTCTCTCTGGAACTTTCCAACCTCTTTGTGGATGAAGGGCCACCAGATAGAATCAACTCTACGCAGACCAACAGAGGCCTTAAGGTTGGGGTTAGGGGTTAACTGGCCTTTAATGGCATTCCAATCCCTCCAAATGCTTTTGACTAAAGAAGAGCCCATAGGTTTGATCAAGTGTTTGCTGAAGAATATGGTGGTGGCTTCTGGGAGGTTTCTCCATCTGGGAAGGCCTTGTAGGGAGAATTTTTTAACATCTCTCAGCAAGAGTTGGGACCAGTCTTCAGCAGGGGCTAACAGGCTTCTGGCTATCCATTTGGAGGCCACTCTATCTACCATATCAGAGATGTTGATCACACCAAGACCTCCTTTCTTCTTAGGGAGCATACAAATTTCCCATTTTACTTTAGGGATTATGTATTGAAGGGGTCACCTGCCCGTAGGAAGTTTCTACAAAGAGAGCTCAACTCATTGAGAGCCTTTTGGGAAGGCCTCCAACATGCCAAAAAATAGATGGCTACAAGGATCAGAAAGGTATTAAGCACCATCACCCTACCAGCCAGAGATAGTTGGCAATTCCTCCATTTATTGAACTTACAGTCTAGCTTTTCCTTGACACATTGCCATCTTTGATGAATGGTGACTCCAAAACCCATGGAGATGCCCAACAATCTCAAAAACCCAGCCATTGGGGATTTCTTGGCAGCCTTCTTTACAGGAGCCAATTGGGTGGAGGGGAGATAAGGGTTCTAATACGTGTTTTAGCATGATTGATCAGAGAGCTAGAAGCTATGCAAAAGGTATTTTTTCCCTGGGTTGCTAAGGGTCATGGGTGAACTTTGTGCTCTAGCTTTCTTCTTTAGGTTCTGATTCTAAGAAGGCTTTGACAGGCTATCTCCCTAAGAGCAAGACGGGTTTTGGTTGGGAGATGATAGGATCTTTCCTTGGTAAGAGGAGTTTTCTTTGAGGACTATCTCCATTCCATCAAGACCTCTTCATAGAGGGAGTTTTTGAGTTGTGTTGCTTTACCTTATTCATCATCTTCAGAGTCACTGGACTCCTCCTCAGAGTAATTAAGAAGCACATCATGTATGGGGTCATAGGCATTGTTTAAAAAAGCAGTGAATTGGTTAAGGGATTGGACTAGGGGTTTGGGTTTAGTCTTCTGCGTGCATTTCTTTCCTCCTATTTTGAAACCATCGTCAATGCATGTGGGGACAACTTCCTTTTCATTATCCAGACATAGGGGGAGGGGATTTAATGGGGCAATTTCTGATGTAATGACCCTGTGGCCCACAGTGAAAGCAAGCATTGGGAAGGTTCTTGTACAACAGAACCTGGTTTATGATCTGGCCTCCACCTATTATACAGTATAGTGGAGACTCTCCACCTTATACTACCATGCTACATAAAGGTGGAGAGTCTCCACCATACTGATATTATGTTCCTCATGGTGGAGAGTCTCCACCATACTGATATTATGTTCCTCATGGTTGTAATGGCCTCTTTCTATCTCCGTGTGTGTAAGATTCCTCCCTCCAGGTTTTGGGGTGTAAAGGAGTAAGAACCTCCCCTCCTGATCTTGTAATTATTCCCCTCTCTAAAATAAAAGAAAGATCCTATTTTACCCTGTTTTGGCATGGAGAGAGAAAATGTCTAGAGAGAAGTAATCCAAAATTGAGATATTTTTGGATATAAAAATCCTGCTAGTGTCTAAAATGGTTTCCTCTGAAACAAAAATTCAAAAAAAACTTTCCAATGTGCAATTGGAATTAATTGAAAATATGTATAAAGGACCTTAGCCTAAGGGTCTAGATTTTCAAAAAAATTTGGATTCTAGTCCAATTAAGGTTCCTATGGACCAATTGGATTAATCCAAGTGTAGGGAGGAGATAAATCCAATGAATAAAAGAAAATACCCAAAAATGAGTAAATGCCAAATTGAACCTGAAAATTTCTAGAACGTAGTTGGACTTAGTTAGAGGCCTCCCTCACCTATAAATAGATCCTTAGTCCTTTGTAAAAAAATCTGTGAACTATACCATGCCAGTATTATACTAAAATAATGATATTTTTTATTATCCCTTAAAAATCCTCTACTTTTGGAGAGAGTGGAGCCTCTCTCTCCCTTCAACCATCCTTGGAGCTTTCCTTTCAACACACAAACCAATTGATTGGTTGGGGGCTTCTTCTATAATAGAGAAGCAAGCAAAAACAAGAGGTTAACGTGTAATTTTATGGTTTTTATCTACTATTCTCAATGTTTTCAGTTTATATTTATGCTTAATTTAGGATGCTTTTATGTTTATCTCTCTCTCCCTCCCAAAGAATGGTCATCCCTATGACAATTCTCTATTCAATTGATGCTTCTCATCATGGAGAAATTCTTAATTCACAAATCAAACTCTAGGCTTGTGAAGCTAGAGGTTAAGAAAATGGCTTTTTATACTTATATGCTTGTAAATTATGGTAATATTATGAGATAAATCTATAGATTGGATTTAAGGCTAAAAGATGGTTATACTATCATAATTACATTACTAAGTCTTATTCTTTTCATAAATATTAAAAATTGCCAATAAAAGCAGCGGAGCTATGGCAAAAATTTTAAGAAATTAACACATAATTCATTCTTATGCATAACGTGAAAAGAGGACTTCCTACCATATTTTAGGATTGAATATCCTAGGCTAAAAGAATGGTTTTCATCACATTCAAGGGAAATTTACTTTTTAAGGTTTATGTATAATTAAATAATTAAGAAAAGAGAAAATTATGGTAATTTTATTTAAATGATAAAGAGCAATTCCTATGACATTTGGAATTCAATCATTAAAAATAGAAAAAGTGGAATTCTTAACATACTGGAATTAATGGATATATTTTATTTAAATTCAAAGATGAATTTTAGATAAATTTATTTTATGCATGAGAAATATTTAAATGATAAAAGAGGAATTCCTATGACATTTGGGGTTCAATCATTTAAATAGGAAAAGTGAAATTCTTAGCATATTAGAATTAATGGATATTTTATTTAAATTCAAAGATGAATTTTAGATAAATTTATTTTATATATGAGAAATATTTAAATGATAAAAGAGGAATTGCCATGACATTGGACTGCAAATAATTAAATGCAAAAAGAGGAATTTTCATTATATTTGAGGTCCAGGAAATTAAATGAAAAAAAGAGAAATTTTTAGTATAATTCAATTTATGATTATTTATCAAAAGTGAAAATATGGGTAGGATTGATTTTTGTAAATTCCATGAATTCTTTTATTCAAAAGATGAATATTGAATATAATTCATTTGAGAAATTGAGAAAGAATATGAAAATAGTCGTCGAGAAAAAGAACCTTTATCTAGGCCAAGCAATTGGCAGAAATTTAGAAAAAGTTCCATTATCGGTATCAAAGTAGGAAAAGCTACTAAATGGAAATAGGATGTGATAAGATGTAAATGGATGTGATAGGATGTGATAAGATGTAAATGGGATACGGTAGGATGTGAATGGATGTGAATGGATGTGATAAGATGTAAATGGGATGCGATAAGATGTGAATGGAAGATGTGATAGGATGTGGTGTGATGAAAATGAATGAGGATGAGATGTGAAGTAAATGGATGTGGATGTGAATGATGAGATGAGAATGAGATGAGAGGATATATGAAAGGATGAGATGGGAAGTAAATGGATGTGGATGTGTATATGAAAGAATATGATGTAAATGGATGTGGATGTGGATGTGAAAGAATATGATGTAAATGGATGTAGATGCATATGTGAAAGAATGTGATGTAAATGGATGTGGATGTGTATGTGTATGTGAAATAATGTATTGTAAAGGGATGTGGATGTGAAAGTAATAGATGTGATGTGCTGAAAAGAGATGTGGATGTGAATGTGAATGAGATGTGATGTGATGTAAGGGCATGTGGATGTGAATGTGATCTAGATGTGGTGTAATGTAAAGAGATGTGGATCTGAATGTGATGTGGATGTGGATGAGATGTGATGTGATGTGAATATATGTGGATGTGAATGTATGGATAGATGTGGATTGTCGTACATGTGAATGATTGGATGGATGTGGATGAATGAGATGAGATGTGTATGAATGAGATATGATGTGGATGTGATGTAATGTGGATATGATGAATGAGATATGATGTGGATAGATGTGATGTGATGTAATGTGGATAGAATGTATGTGATGGGATGGTTTGATGAGAACGAATGTGATGGATATGAATGAACGTGATGTGATGGATATAAATGAATGTGATGGATGTGATGTGGTGTGATGGATGTGAATGGATGGATGTGATGTGATGGCGAATGAATAAGATGGGTGTGAATGGATGAGATGTGATGCGAATGAATAAGATGGGTGTGAATGGATGAGATGGGATGTGATGTGATGTGATGTGATGTGAATGAATGAGATGTGATGTAAAATGGATATAATGTGAATCAGATAGATGTGATGTGAAATGGATGTGATGTGATATGATATAAATTGGGATAGATGTATGTGAATGGATGTGATGTAAATTGGGATAGATGTGAATGGATGAGATATGATGTGAAATAGATGTGATGTGATGTGATGTGGATCAGGGTAGATATGAATGAATGAGATGTGAATGAATGTGATGTGATGAGATGTGGATATGGGTAGATGCGAGTGAATGAGATGTGATGAGGATAAATGAGGAAAGATGTGATGAGGATAAATGAGGAAAGATTTGATGTGGAAAATAATGTGATTGGATGAGATGGAAAATGATGTGATTGGATGAGAATGGGAAATGATGTGATTGGATGAGAATGGGAATACATATGAATTGGACGTGGATTAAATAATTTGGACTATGTGGAACAATGTGGAAAGATGAGAGTTCATTATAGAAACTGTATTTATGACCTATTTTTAAATGACTGTTTTATGTCAATAATGTTGGGGAAACATTTTGACCGTCTTGTAAATGAGGATAAATGAGGAAAGATTTGATGAGATGGAAAATGATGTGATTGGATGAGAATGGGAATATATATGAATTGGACGTGGATTAAATAATTTGGACTATGTGGAACAATGTGGAAAGACAAGAGTTCATTACCTAAATGATAAAGTTGCAACAGTTGACAGTCAACAGAGGACGTCTCGCGTAGCAAGGTCGTGGTCGAGGTCTTGACCAGCCTTGGTTCGATTTAAATGGTGAGCTTCCAATACGGTGGATGAGGGACCAAAGAAGCGGCCTACGAGTGAAGCGCTAGGTGACATGTGAAGGATCCTAAAGGGTGCTGACCATACCGGTCTCGGGCTCTAGGTCACCAAAGATACCCACACGTACGTCGAGGAAGATATTGAAACAAGGAGTAAGAGTTGTTTTCTGAATTCGGGCATGGATCTGGTTGATTGACCTTGCTGGTCCTCAACGGATGAGTCCATGGTTTTTTTATATGGATCTGTTGGTTCATCTTGTTGATCTTCAACGGAGATTCCATATGGATTTTTATAAGTGAAAATATTTTCGGGTACTATGAGCTAGGAACTATTCAAAAGGGCCCTAATAAGTGGACAAGTGGTGAGCGTTCTGGTTGCCAATGATGCCATAGGTACAAGGAATGATTGGAAATTAGAATTCAACCGAATATTTTGGAGGATTATGATCAGTGATACTATGGTTTCATTAAAAGATTATTTTAAAGACAGTTGAATATGTGAAAAAGGCAATTTCATATTGGGTGTGTAAGTGGTGTGACTAGCTTGATATTTGCATGAAGATCCGACTAGGGGACCTGGGAACTCTTTTCCCTGGTACCCGGGACAAAACCTAACCGAATTCCTGAATGGATCTCATCACTACAGTGGTTGGGTGGTTGGCTAACCCAAGGGACTGGATGGGGTTAGGCTGGACTAATGGATCCCTAAAACGAGACTCAATTCTGTTATGGTATGATAGATGAAGTAAATCTAGGATAGACCCTGTTCTATGGAAAAGAATCAATGGTTGTGCCTCTCGATGAAGAAAAAAGTGTTGGTCTGTATGATCCAAGTGCAAGTCTTTTCCTTGATCTGACCATGTGACTTACGGGCTCGGTTGGATCAGTTTGGTTAATGGATGACCTTGACTACGTTAGAATAAAAATATCCCATGGAGGAATCGCTCGTGCTTTCTGGGCGAGGGAAGTTTTTTCGGGTTCAATTTTGGAATAACCGAGGGATCAGTCTCTTGTCCGAATATCCGTGGTGGGTGAGGCCCCGAGTGAGAGGCCGCCCTGCCGCACAAGAAGTGCTACTTCCGCTGCTAGCACCCCCAAATTCGTTGCGTGGAGGGGGTAGGGATCTTTCAGTTGGTATTAGAGAGCGAATTGGCTAAAATGGATCAACCGAGAAGCCAAAAATGTAAAAAATATATGGAGTACCAGTAAAAGTTTGAAATTGTGTGACGAAATTCATACAAATTGATATTCAGAATGAAATTCATAAATTGGTAATTGGGTCTTCAGATGGAAGTACCTCAATTGTATGGAATCCTTGACTTGCTTGAGGCCTAGACATGATGGTATATAATTCCAAGGACTGTGACTACCCGTATATACCGAGGGTATAACTGCAGCTCTTTACTGACAGTATATACGAGTAAATCTAAGACCTTGAAAGTATAAGCAAAAATGCTATCCAGATGATGAATTCGAATGCTGGTTGATATGATTTTAAAATTCTGGTTGAGAATTGATGAGTTGATTTGGATTCCGATTGAAAGATGATGATTCCTAAATTCTAGTTGAAAGAAGATAAGTTTAACAAAGAAGATAAGTTTAACAAAGCCACAATGAGGATGAATAGGACGAATCCCAGTGATGATGATAATAACTGGAATGATGATTGTGACTTCAGCAAATCCCTATGAGATTAGTGGATTATGCTGATTGCTACTGTTAACACTTGACCCAGTGGATCAAGTTAAGGGATGACAAATTAAAAACCTGCATAACTGAAATTTCCATGAAGGAATGTTCAGATGGAATTTTCGGTTTGATAGACCATTATTTTGTTAAGGATATGAATGATAGGTTCTGAATGAATTGTTATCTGATAATGAGTTCTATATGAAGGGATCTTTATCCCAGGATTTTGTTGGGTTGACCAGACTATAAGGAACCCCAGAATCAATTGGATCTTAAGGGAAAGAGTTGTCCCCCAGCTGCGAGATGAGGACATCTCGCGTTTTTTAAGTGGGGTAGGATGTAAGATTCCTCCCTCCAACTTTTGGGGTGTAAAGGAGTAAGAATCTCCCCTCCTAATCTTGTGATTATTCCCCTCTCTAAAATAAAAGAAAGATCGTGTTTTATCCTTTTTTGGCAGCATGGAGAGAGAAAATGTCTAGAGAGGTAATCCAAAATTGAGATATTTTTGGATATAAAAACCCTCCTAGTGTCTAAAATGGTTTCCCCTGAAACAGAAATTAAAAAAGAACTTTCCAATGTGCAATTAGAATTAATTGAAAACATGTATAAAGGACCTTAGCCTAAGGGTCTAGATTTTCAAAAAAATTTGGATTATGGTCCAATTAAGGCTCCTATGGACCAATTGGATTAATCCAAGTGTGGGGAGGAGATAAATCCAATGAATAGAAAAAAATACCCAACAATGAGTAAATGCCCACATAAGATGAAGAGTTGACTGAGTACAAGGTTTATTAGTAAAAAACTATGAGATATTACTAAAAAATGAGATATTTTGGATATAATGATACATTTTTGACACCTTGGTAAGGAGAAGGGGGGGACTTCAAGGAGGCTCCTATTTCACACATGTGGTGGAGTTTTTAACTAAAAAAAATTGTCATATTTTTATCTCTCCTCTCTCCTGGATCAAACCAAATCAAACTAGGTTCAAATCTTGTCCAAATTCAGCCAAACTGAACTTGGAAAATTCTAGAACGTAGTTGGACTTGGTTAGAGGCCTCCCTCACCTATAAATAGATCCTTACTCCTTTGTAAAAAAATCTGTGAACTATACCATGCCAGTATTATACTAAAATAATGATATTTTTTATTATCTCTTAAAAATCCTCTACTTTTGGATAGAGTGGAGCCTCTCTCTCCCTTCAACCATCCTTGGCGCTTTCCTTTTAACACACAAACTAATTGATTGGTTGGGGGCTTCTTCTATGATAGAGAAGCAAGCAAAAACAAGAGGTAAAGTATAATTTTATGGTTTTTCTCTACTATTCTCAATGTTTTCACTTCTCAACCCCTCTCAAGCTTGAGAAGTTTCAACAGTTGATGGAGAGTCAACAGAGGAGGTCTCGCATAGCAAGGTCGGCCGATGTCTTGACTAGCCTCAATTCCATTTAAATGGTGAGCTTCCGGTACAGTGGATGAGGGACCAAGGAAGTAGCCTACAAGTGAAGCGCTAGGTGACCTGTGAAGGATCCTAGAGGGTGTTGACCATAGGGGTCTCGGGCTCTGGGTCGCCGAAGATACCCACACGTACGTCGAGGAAGATATTGGAACAGGGAGTAGAAGTTGTTTTCCGAATTCGGGCATGGATCTGGTTGATTGACCTTGCTAGTCCTCAACGGATGAGTCCATGACTTTTTTATATGGATCTGTTGGTTGATCTTGCTGATCTTCAACAGAGATTCCATATGGATTTTTATAAATGAAAATATTTCCAGGTACTATGAGCTAGGAACTATTGAAAAGGCCCCTGAGTGGACAGGTGGAGAGCGTTCTGGTTGCCAATGATGGCATAGGTACACCGATGAAGGAATGATTGAAAATTAGAATTGAACCGGATATTTTGGAGGATTATGATCAGTGATACTATGGTTTCATTAAAAGATTGTTTTAAAGACTGTTGAACCTGTGAAACAGGTAATTTCATATTGGGTGTGTAAGTGGTGTGACTAGCTTGATATTTGCATGAAGATCCGGTTAGGGGGCTTGGGAACTCTTTTCCCTGGTACCCGAGACAAAACCTAACCAAATTCCTAAAAAGATCCCATCACTACAGTGGTTGGACGGTTGGCTAACACATGGGACTGGATGGGGTTAGGTTGGACTGATGGATCCCTAAAATGAGACTCAATTCTGTCATGGTACGATAGATGAAGTAAATCCGGAATAGCCCTTGTTCTATGGAAAAGAATCAATGGCTGTGCCTCTCGATGAGGAAAAAAGCGTTGGTCTCTATGATCCAAGTGCAAGTCTTTTCCTTGATCTGACCATGTGACTTACGGGTTCGGTTGGATCAGTTTGGTTAGTGAGATGACCTTGATTACGTTAGAATAAAAATATCCCATGGAGGAATCGCCCATGCTTTCTGGGCAAGGAAAGTTTTTTCGGGTTCAATTTTGGAATAACCAAGGGATCAGTCTCTTGTTCGGATATCCGTGGGCGAGGCCCCGAGTGAGAGGCCGCCCTGCCGCACAAGAAGTGCTACTTCCATTTGCTAGCACCCCCGAATTCGTTGCGCGGAGGGGGTAGGGATCTTTCAGTTGGTATTAGAGAGCGAATTGGCTAAAATGGATCAACCGAGAAGCCAGAAATGTAAAAAATATACGGAGTACCAGTAAAAGATTGAAATTGTGTGACGAAATTCATACAAATTGTGTGACAAAATTCATACAAATTGATATTCAGAATGAAATTCATAAATTGGTAATTGGGTCTTCAGATGGAAGTACCTCAATTGTATGGAATCCTTGACTTGCTTGAGGCCTAGACATGATGGTATTTACCTTATAATTCCAAGGATCGTGACTACGCGTATATACCAAGGATATAACTGCAGCTCTTTACTAACAGTATATACGAGTAAATCTAAGACCTTGAAATTATAAGCAAAAATGCTATCCAGATGATGAATTCGAATGCTTGTTGATATGATTTTAAAATTTTGGTTGAGAATTGATGAGTTGATTTGGATTCCGATTGAAAGATGATGATTCCTAAATTCTAGTTGAAAGAAGATAAGTTTAACAAAGCCACAATGAGGATGAATGGGACGAATCCCAGTGATGACGATAATAACTAGAATAATGATTGTGACTTCAGCAAATCCCTATGAGATTAGTGGATTATGCTGACAGATTGCTACTATTAACACTTGACCCAGTGGATCAAGTTAAGGGATGACAAATTAAAAACCTGCATAACTGAAATTTCCATGGAGGAATGTTCAGATGGAATTTTCGGTTTGATAGACCATTATTGTGTTAAGGATATGAATGATAGGTTCTGAATGAATTGTTATCTGATAATGAGTTCTATATGAAGGGATCTTTATCCCAGGATTTTGTTGGGTTGAACCAGACTATAAGGAACCCCAGAATCAATTGGATCTTAAGGGAAAGAGTTGTCCCCCACCAGCTGCGAGATGAGGACATCTCGCGTTTTTTAAGTGGGGTAAGATGTAAGATTCCTCCCTCCAGCTTTTGGGGTGTAAAGGAGTAAGAACCTCCCCTCCTGATCTTGTGATTATTCCCCTCTCTAAAATAAAAGAAAGATCATGTTTTATTCTTTTTTGGCATGGAGAGGGAAAATGTCTAGAGAGAGGTAATCCAAAATTGAGATATTTTTGGATATAAAAATCCTCCTAGTGTCTAAAATGGTTTCCCTTGAAACAAAAATTCAAAAAGAACTTTCCAATGTGCAATTGGAATTAATTGAAAATATGTATAAAGGACCTGAGCCTAAGGGTCTAGATTTTCAAAAAAATTTGGATTATGGTCCAATTAAGGTTCCTATGGACCAATTGGATTAATCCAAGTTGCGGAAGGAGATAAATCCAATGAATAAAAAAAAATACCCAAAAATGAGTAAATTCCCACATAAGACATTGAAGAGTTGACTGAGTATAAGGTTTATTAGTAAAAAACTATGAGATATTACTAAAAAAATGAGATATTTTGGGTATAATGATGCATTTTTGACACCTTGGTAAGGAGAAGGGGGGGACTTCAAGGAGGCTCCTATTTCACACATGTGGTGGAGTTTTTAACTCAAAAAATTGTCATATTTTTATCTCTCCTCTCTCGTGGATCAAACCAAATCAAAAGGGAGCCAAACTAGGTCTAAATCTTGTCCAAATTCAACCAAACTGAACCTGGAAAATTCTAGAACATAGTTGGACTTGGTTAGAGGCCTCCCTCACCTATAAATAGATCCTTAGTCCTTTGTAAAAAAAATCTGTGAACTATACTATGCCAGTATTATACTAAAATAATGATATTTTTTATTATCCCTTAAAAATTCTTTACTTTTGGACAGAGTGGAGCCTCTCTCTCCCTTTAACCATCCTTGGAGCTTTCCTTTCAACACACAAACCAATTGATTGGTTGGGGGCTTCTTCTATGATAGAGAAGCAAGCAAAAACAAGAGGTAAAGTGTAATTTTATGGTTTTTCTCTACTATTCTTCCCTCTCAAGCTTGAGAAGTTTCTTAATTAAGTGATTATAATGCAAATCAAGCTTTTCTTAAGAGTTATAATGAATAATTAAGAAAAGTTTACATTTATGCTTAATTTAGGATGCTTTTATGTTTATCTCTCTCTCCCCCCAAAGAATGGTCATCCCTATGACCAATTCTCTATTCAATTGATGCTTCTCATCATGGAGAAATTCTTAATTCACAAATCAAACTCTAGGCTTGTGAAGCTAGAGAATAAGAAAATGGCTTTTTATACTTATATGCTTGTAAATTATGGTAATATTATGAGATAAATCTATAGATTGGATTTAAGGCTAAAAGATAGTTATACTATCATAATTACATTACTAAGTCTTATTCTTTTCATAAATATTGAAAATTGCCAATAAAAGTAGCGGAGCTATGGCAAAAATTTTAAGAAATTAACACATAATTCATTCTTAGGCATAACGTGAAAAGAGGACTTACTACCATATTTTAGGATTGAATATCCTAGGCTAAAAGAATGATTTTCATCACATTCAAGGAAAAATTAATTTTTAAGATTTATGTATAACTAAATAATTAAGAAAAGAGAAAATTATGGTAATTTTATTTAAATGATAAAAGAGAAATTCCTATGACAATTCAATCATTTAAATAGGAAAAGTGAAATTCTTAGCATATTGAAATTAATGGATATTTTATTTAAATTCAAAGATGAATTTTAGATAAATTTATTTTATGCATGATAATTATTTAAATGATAAAAGAGGAATTCCTATGACATTTGGGATTCAATCATTTAAATAGGAAAAGTGTAATTCTTAGAATATTAAAAAATAATGGATATTTTATTAAAATTCAAAGATAAATTTTAGATAAATTTATTTTATGTATGAGAAATATTTAAATGATAAAAGAGAAATTTTTATGACATTGGAATGCAAATAATTAAATGCAAAAAGAGGCATTTCCATGATATTTGAGGTCCAAGAAATTAAATGAAAAAAAAAATTTAGTATAATTCAATTTATGATTATTTATCAAAAGTGAAAAGATGGATAGAATTGATTTTTATAAATCCCATGAATTCTTTTATTCAAAAGACGAATATTGAATATAATTCATTTGAGAAATTGAGAAAGATTATGGAAATAGTCCTCGAGAAAAAGAACCTTTATCTAGGCCAAGCAATTGGTAGAAATTTAGAAAAAGTCCCATTATCAGTATCAAAGTAGGAAAAGCTACTAAATGGGAATAGGATATGAATGGGATGTGATAAGATGTAAATGGGATGTGATAGGATGTGAATGGATGTGATAAGATGTAAATGGGATGCGATAGGATGTGAATGGGATGCGATAGGATGTGAATAGATGTGATAAGATGTAAATGGGATGCGATAAGATGTGAATGGGATGTAATAGGATGTGGTGTGATGAAAATGAATGTGGATGAGATGTGAAGTAAATGGATGTGGATGTGAATGATGAGATGAGAGGATATGTGAAAGGATGAGATGGGAAGTAAATGGATGTGGATGTGTATGTGAAAGAATATGATGTAAATGGATGTGGATGTGTATGTGCGAAAGAGTATGATGTAAATGGATGTGGATGCGTATGTGAAAGAATGTGATGTAAATGGATGTGGATGTGTATGTGTATGTGAAAGAATGTAATGTAAATGGATGTGGATGTGTATGTGTATGTGAAAGAATGTAATGTAAAGGGATGTGGATGTGAAAGTAATAGATGTGATGTGCTGAAAAGAGATGTGGATGTGAATGAGATGTGATGTGATGTAAGGGGATGTGGATGTGAATGTGATCTAGATGTGGATGAGATATGGTGTAATGTAAAGAGATATGGATCTGAATGTGATGTGGATGTGGATGAGATATGATGTGATGTGAATATATGTGGATGTGAATGTATGGATAGATGTGTATAGTCATACATGTGAATGATTGGATGGATGTGGATGAATGAGATGAGATGTGTATGAATGAGATATGGTGTGGATGTGATGTAATCTAGATGGGATAAATGAGATATGATTTGGATAGATGTGATGTGATGTAATATGGATAGAATGTATGTGATGGGATGGTGATGAGAATGAATGTGATGGATATGAATGGACGTGATGTGATGGATGTAAATGAATGTGATGGATGTGAATGGATGGGATGTGGTGTGATGGATGTGATGTGAATGGATGTGATGCGAATGAATAAGATGGGTGTGAATGGATGTGATGCGAATGAATAAGATGGGTGTGAATGGATGAGATGTGATGTGAATCAGATAGATGTGAATGAGTGATATGTGATGTGAATCGGATAGATGTGAATGAATGAGATGTGATGTGAAATGGATGTGATGTGAATTGGGATAGATGTGAATGGATGAGATGTGATGTGAATGGATGTAAAAAAGAATCGGGATAGATGTGAATGAATGAGATGTGATGTGGATCAGGGTAGATATGAATGGATAAGATGTAAATGAATGTGATGTGATGAGATGTGGATATGGGTAGATGCGAGTGGATGAGATGTGATGAGGATAAATGAGGAAAGATCTGATGAGATGGAAAATGATGTGATTGGATGAGAATGGGAATACATATGAATTGGATGTGGATTAACTAATGTGGACTATGTGGAACAACGTGGAAAGACGAGAGTTCATTATAAAAACCGTATTTATGACCTATTTTTAAATGATTGTTTACTATCAATAATGCTGGGGAAGCATTTTGACCATCTTGTGAATGAGGCTGTGAAGACCTAACTGATAAAGTTGCAACAATTGATGGAGAGTCAACAGAGGACGTCTCGCGTAGCAAGGTCGACCGAGGTCTTGACCAGCCTCGGTTCCATTTAAATGGTGAGCTTCCAATACAGTGGATGAGGGACCAAGGAAGCAGCCTACGAGTGAAGCGCTAGGTGACCTGCGAAGGATCCTAGAGGGTGCTGACCATACGGGTCTCGGGCTCTGGGTTGCCGAAGATACCCACACGTACGTCGAGGAAGATATTGGAACAAGGAGTAGGAGTTGTTTTCCGAATTCGGGCGGCATGGATCTGGTTGATTGACCTTGCTAGTCCTCACTCAACGGATGAGTCCATGGCTTTTTTATATGGATCTGTTGGTTGATCTGCTGATCTTCAACAGAGATTCCATATGGATTTTTATAAATGAAAATATTTCCAGGTAATATGAGCTAGGAACTATTGAAAAGGCCCCTGAGTGGACAGGTGAAAGGCGTTCTGGTTGCCAATGATGCCATAGGTACACCGATGAAGGAATGATTGGAAATTAGAATTCAACCAGATATTTTGGAGGATTATGATCAGTGATACTATGGTTTCATTAAAAGATTGTTTTAAAGACAGTTGAACCTGTGAAAAAGGTAATTTCATATTGGGTGTGTAAGTGGTGTGACTAGCTTGATATTTGCATGAAGATCCGGCTAGGGGGCTTGGGAACTCTTTTCCCTGGTACCCGAGACAAAACCTAACCAAATTCCTGAATAGATCCCATCACTACAGTGGTTGGGTGGTTGGCTAACCCATGGGACCGGATGGGGTTAGGCTGGACTGATGGATCCCTAAAATGAGACTCAATTCTGTCATGGTACGATAGATGAGGTAAATCCGAAATAGCCCTTGTTCTATGGAAAAGAATCAACGGCTGTGCCTCTCGATGATTGATCTGCCCATGTGACTTACGGGTTTGGTCGGATCAGTTAGGTTAGTGAGATGACCTTGATTACGTTAGAATAAAAATATCCCATGGAGGAATCGCCCGTGCTTTCTGGGCGAGGGAAGTTTTTGCGGGTTCGATTTTGGAATAATCGAGGGATCAGTCTCTTGTCCGGATATCCGTGGGCGAGGCCCCGAGTGAGAGGCCGCCATGCCGCACAAGAAGTGCTACTTCCACTGCTAGCACCCCCGAATTGCGTGGAGGGGGTAGGGATCTTTCAGTTGGTATTAGAGAGCGAATTGGCTAAAATGGATCAACCGAGAAGCCAGAAATGTAAAAAATATATGGAGTACCAGTAAAAGATTGAAATTGTGTGACGAAATTCATACAAATTCATATTTAGAATGAAATTCATAAATTGGTAATTGGGTCTTCAGATGGAAGTACCTCAATTGTATGGAATCCTTGACTTGCTTGAGACCTAGACATGATGGTATTTACCTTATAATTCCAAGGACCGTGACTACCCGTATATACCGAGGGTATAACTGCAGCTCTTTACTGACTTGCTTGAGACCTAGACATGATGGTATTTACCTTATAATTCCAAGGACCGTGACTACCCGTATATACCGAGGGTATAACTGCAGCTCTTTACTGACAGTATATACGAGTAAATCTAAGACCTTGAAATTATAAGCAAAAATGCTATCCAGATGATGAATTCGAATGCTTGCTGATATGATTTTAAAATTTTGGTTGAGAATTGATGAGTTGATTTGGATTCCGGTTGAAAGATGATGATTCCTAAATTCTAGTTGAAAGAAGATAAGTTTAACAAAGCCACAATGAGGATGAATGGGACGAATCCCAGTGATGATGATAATAACTGGAATGATGATTGTGACTTTAGTAAATCCCTATGAGATTAGTGGATTATGCTGATAGATTGCTACTGTTAACACTTGACCCAGTGGATCAAGTTAAGGGATGACAAATTAAAAACCTGCATAACTGAAATTTCCATGGAGGAATGTTCAGATGGAATTTTCGGTTTGATAGACCATTATTGAGTTAAGGATATGAATGATAGGTTCTGAATGAATTGTTATTTGATAATGAGTTCTATATGAAGGGATCTTTATCCCAGGATTCTGTTGGGTTAACCAGACTATAAGGAACCCCAGAATCAACTGGATCTTAAGAGAAAGAGTTGTCCCCCAGCTGCGACATGAGGACATCTCGCGTTTTTTAAGTGGGGTAGGATGTAAGATTCCTCCCTCCAGCTTTTGGGGTGTAAAGGAGTAAGAACCTCCCCTCCTAATCTTGTGATTATTCCCCTCTCTAAAATAAAAGAAAGATCCTGTTTTATCCTTTTTTGGCATGGAGAGAGAAAATATCTAGAGAGAGGTAATCCAAAATTGAGATATTTTTTGATATAAAAATCCTCCTCGCGTCTAAATTGGTTTCCCCTGAAACAGAAATTCAAAAAGAACTTTCCAATGTGCAATTGGAATTAATTGCAAATATGTATAAAGGACCTTAGCCTAAGGGTCTAGATTTTCAGAAATTTTTGGATTATGGTCCAATTAAGGTTCATATGGACCAATTGGATTAATCCAAGTGTGGGGAGGAAATAAATCCAATGAATTAAAAAAAACCCAAAAATGAGTAAATGCCCACATAAGACATTGAAGAGTTGACTAAGTACAAGGTTTATTAGTAAAAAACTATGAGATATTACTAAAAAAATGAGATATTTTGGGTATAATGATACATTTTTGACACCTTGGTAAGGAGAAGGGGGGGACTTCAAGGAGGCTCCTATTTCACACATGTGATGAGTTTTTAACTCAAAAAAATTGTGATATTTTTATCTCTCCTCTCTCCTGGATCAAACCAAATCAAAAGGGAGCCAAACTAGGTCCAAATCTTGTCCAAATTCAACGAAACTGAACCTGGAAAATTCTAGAACGTAGTTGGACTTGGTTAGAGGCCTCCCTCACCTATAAATAGATCCTTAGTCCTTTGTAAAAAAATCTGTGAACTATACCATGCCAGTATTATACTAAAATAATGATATTTTTTATTATCCCTTAAAAATCCTCTACTTGTGGACAGAGTGGAGCCTCTCTCTCTCTTCAACCATCCTTGGAGCTTCCCTTTCAACACACAAACCAATTGATGTGTTGGGGGCTTCTTCTATGATAGAGAAGCAAGCAAAAACAAGAGGTAAAGTGTAATTTTATGGTTTTTCTCTACTATTCTCAATGTTTTTACTTCTCAGTCCCTCTCAAGCTTGAGAAGTTTCTTAATTAAGTGGTTATAATGCAAATCAAGCTTTTCTTAAGAGTTGTAATGAATAATTAAGAAAAGTTTACATTTATGCTTTATTTAGGATGCTTTTATGTTTATCTCTCTCTCCCCCCTAAAGAATGGTCATCCCTATGACCAATTCTCTATTCAATTGATGCTTCTTATCATTCACAAATCAAACTCTAGGCTTGTGAAGCTAGAGGTTAAGAAAATGGGTTTTTATACTTATATGCTTGTAAATTATGGTAATATTATGAGATAAATCTATAAATTGGATTTAAGGCTAAAAGATAGTTACTATCATAACTACATTACTAAGTCTTATTCTTTTAATAAATATTAAAAATTGCCAATAAAAGCATCGGAGCTAAGGTAAAATTTTTAAGAAATTGACATATAATTCATTCTTATATGCATACCGTGAAAAGAGGACTTCCTACCATATTCTAGGATTCAATATCCTAGGCTAAAAGAATGATTTTCATCACATTCAAGGAAAAATTACTTTTTAAGGTTTATGTATAATTAAATAATTAAGAAAACAAAAAATTATGGTAATTTTATTTAAATGATAAAAGAGGAATTCCTATGACATTTGGAATTCAATCATTTAAATAGGAAAAGTAGAAATTTTAGCATATTGAAATTAATGGATATTTTATTTAAATTCAAAGATAAATTTTAGATAAATTTATTTGATGCATGAGAAATATTTAAATGATAAAAGAGGAATTCCTATGACATTTGGGATTCAATCATTTAAATAGGAAAAGTGAAATTCTTAGCATATTGAAAGTAATGGATATTTTATTAAAATTCAAAGATGAATTTTAGATACATTTATTTTATTTAAATATGTATGAGAAATATTTAAATGATAAAAGAGAAATTCCCATGACATTGGAATGAAAATAATTAAATGCAAAAAGAGGAATTTTCATGATATTTAAGGTCCAAGAAATTAAATGAAAAAAAGAGAAATTTTTAGTATAATTCAATTTATGATTATTTATCAAAAGTGAAAATATGGGTTAGAATTGATTTTTGTAAATCCCATGAATTCTTTTATTCAAAAGACAAAAATTGAATATAATTCATTTGAGAAATTGAGAAAGAATATGGAAATAGTCGTCAAGAAAAAGAACCTTTATCTAGGCCAAGCAATTGGCAGAAATTTAGAAAAAGTCCCATTATCGGTATCAAAGTAGGAAAAGCTACTAAATGGGAATAGGATATGAATGGGATGTGATAAGATGTAAATGGGATGTGAATGGATGTGATAAGATGTAAATGGGATGTGATAGGATGTAAATGGATGTGATAGGATATGAATGGGATGTGATAAGATGTAAATGGGATGTGAATGGATGTGATAAGATGTAAATGGGATGCGATAGGATGTGAATGGATGTGATAAGATATAAATGGGATGCGATAAGATGTGAGATAAGATGTGGTGTGATGAAAATGAATGAGGATGAGATGTGAAGTAAATGGATGTGGATGTGAATGATGAGATGAGAATGATATGTGAAAGGATGAGATGGGAAGTAAATGGATGTGGATGTGTATGTGAAAGAATATGATGTAAATGGATGTGTATGTGTATGTGTATGTGTGAAAGAGTATGATGTAAATGGATGTGGATGCGTATGTGAAAGAATGTATGATGTAAATGGATGTGGATGTGTATGTGAAAGAATATGATGTAAATGGATGTGTATGTGTATGTGTGAAAGAGTATGATGTAAATGGATGTGGATGCGTATGTGAAAGAATGTAATGTAAATGAATGTGGATGTGTATGTGTATGTGAAAGAATGTAATGTAAAGGGATATGGATGTGAAAGTAATAGATGTGATGTGCTGAAAAGAGATGTGGATGTGGATGTGAATGTGAATGTGATGTGCTAAAAAGAGATGTGGATGTGAATGTGAATGTGATGTGCATGTGAATGAGATGTGATGTGATGCAAGGGGATGTGGATGTGGATGTGATCTAGATTTGGATGAGATGTGGTGTAATGTAAAGAGATGTGGATCTGAATGTGATGTGGATGTGGATGAGATGTGATGTGAATATATGTGGATGCGAATATATGTGGATGTGAATGTATGGATAGATGTGTATAGTCATACATGTGAATGATTGGATGGATGTGGATGAATGAGATGAGATGTGTATGAATGAGATATGGTGTGGATGTGATGTAATCTGGATGGGATGAATGAGATATGATTTGGATAGATGTGATGAGATGTGGTGTAATGTAAAGAGATGTGGATCTGAGTGTGATGTGGATATGGATGAGATTTGGTGTAATGTAAAGAGATGTGGATCTGAATGTGATGTGGATGTGGATGAGATGTGATGTGATGTGAATATATGTGGATGTGAATGTATGGATAGATGTGTATAGTCATACATGTAAATGATTGGATGGATGTGGATGAATGAGATGAGATGTGTATGAATGAGATATGGTGTGGATATGGTGATGGGATGAATGAGATATGATTTGGATAGATGTGATGTGATGTAATGTGGATAGAATGTATATGATGGGATGGTGATGAGAATGAATGTGATGGATATGAATGGACGTGATGTGATGGATGTAAATGAATGTGATGGATGTGAATGGATGGGATGTGGTGTGATGGATGTGAATGGATGGATGTGATGTGAATGGATGTGAATGGATGTGATGCGAATGAATAAGATGGGTGTGAATGGATGAGATGTGAATTGGATAGATGTGAATGAATGATATGTGACGTGAATGGATGTGATGTGAATTGGATAGATGTGAATGAATGATATGTGATGTGAAATGGATGTGATGTGAATTGGATAGATTTGAATGAATGAGATGTGACGTGATATGATGTAAATTGGGATAGATGTGAATGGATGAGATGTGATGTAAAAAAGAATCGGGATAGATGTGAATTGTTGGAATTAGGGTTGCAGGAAAGCACACAAAGCTTGGAGAAGAAGAAGCAAGAATGCACACAACACACAGTGTATTCGATTATGTCAATATACAAAAGATAAGTTAGCCCTAGAATAATGGGCGTATATACAAGTCGGGGGAAAAAACCTCCTAAGGAGGAAAAAAGTGCCCCGACAGTCCTAAGTGTGTTCACACAATCACTGCCTATATATATGGCAACAAATCTCCCCTGGGAGTGATGGTGTGAACGAGAGTTGGCACTCATATATAGGGAAGTGCCATGCCCGAAGTAGATCAGTCCACAAAGGGGAGCAAGCCCAAAGCTTTGCGGAAAGCTTCAAACTTCTCACGAGGAAGCGCCTTTGTGAAAAGATCGACGGCGAGGTTGTCCTGTGTTGGCACATATGCCAAGCTGATCTCCCCTACTGAGAGTCTCTCCCTGACATAGGTGCATCAATTTTACTATCACGCAAGGTTTGCACTAGCCATTTAGGCATACCTCTAGCCTGCTCATTTTCAACCCTATCCTCATAAATTACATCCTATAAATTTGCATCAGAAATAGGCTAATCTATGATATCGTTTGAAATCTGCATAGGCTGAATATTTGCCTCATTAAGACTTACATTTGAATTCCCACCTATAAACAGAGGCAACAACGTATCAAATACATCCCGTGAGTTCATACCTCTCTCTTTGGTACATGATAACAAAGATTGCACAGCATCTTCCACAAAAACAACATCTCTACTGATCAAGATATGCTTTGACTGCGGATGATACAATCTGTAACCCTTGCTCTACAAAAATGCATTTGACAGCCTTATCATCCAATTTTCTACATTGTTGCACAGGCACTAAAGCATAGGCCAAGCAACCAAAGACACGTAAGTGACCAATAGAAGGCTTCCTGCCATGCCAAGCTTCGTATGGAGTAACAGACTGCAAGGCCTTAGTGGGACACCTGTTGAGTACATATGTAGCACACATGACAGCCTCAAGCTAAAATGCATGTGGCAAAGCTTGGATTTTGACCATACATCGTGCCATCTCCATAAGTGACATGTTTTTCCTCTCAGCAACACCATTTTGCTGAGGGGTATACGGCATTGTACATTGGTGTTTTATCCTACGACTAGCCAGAAATGCATCAAACTCTTTAGACATGTACTCCCCCCCTCGATCAGAACGGAGGGTGTCCACAGTACAATTGGATACATTTTCAACCATAAGCAAAAATTGTTTGAAGCACAAAAACACTTTGGACTTTGCCTTCAGTGGATATACCCATGCATGCCTTGAGTAATCATCAATGAAAGTCACAAAGTACAAATGTATCACTATGTACAAGTTGCAATTTGCGAGTGGCCCGCATAGAACCATCCTTTGGAAACATAGAACGCTGCATTTTGCCCAAAATACAGCCTTCACAAACATGTTTCAATGGTGCCTCAAGAGGGGGCAATGAAGCAACCATATCAAATTTCTGCAAACACAGCAAACCAGCAAAGTTCAGATGACCAAAATGAGCATGCCATAGTTTTGCATCTAAAACTGCCTTTTCATCATAAACTGCATTTCCTGAATCTTCCACACA
The DNA here is from genome assembly GCF_041138505.1 of Cibotium barometz. NCBI lineage: Eukaryota > Viridiplantae > Streptophyta > Polypodiopsida > Cyatheales > Cibotiaceae > Cibotium > Cibotium barometz. The sequence continues at coordinate 5,772,962 of NC_141068.1, forward strand.
CTTGTCATAAGAATTGAGCCTATACAGCCCACAAAACAAGGTGCCAGATGAAATAATCGTATCACCAGAAGTCAAATCATGAATAGTACATCTGTCATCCACAAATTCGACTACAAGTCCAAGTCTAGCAAGCGCAGAGACAGACAATAGATTCTTCTTTATCCCTGGCACATACAAAGCATCTGAAAGTGTGAAAGCGCTGCCATTTGTAGTAATAAGCATAATTTTACCAATGCCCGCTGGGTAAGAAGCATTATTGGCACATGTGACAGTATTCCCATTAGAGATAGCCTCAAGACAAGCGAACATATCACGATGCGAGGTAATGTGCTTTGTAGCACCACTATCAAAATACCATACATCAGAGTCAACAGAAACTGCCAAACATGCATCATGTACAGATGGGTCATACTGGCAATACATGCTAAACTCCCATTCTGTATCCTGCACAACATTTGCAGAATATGCATTTGTAGAAGCATCCTCTATTGTGGCTGCATTTGACTCTTTCTTCTTTGCCTCTTTAGCCTTTAGCTTAGGGCAATTCTTAATGATATGATCAGTTGCCTTACAATAGTTGCACCTGATTTTTTTCTTGCCTTTATCAAGAGCCTTCTTAGACCTATTGTTGCTACCTGTGGAAGGAGAAGAAGTTGCAGACCTAATAATAGGAGAAGAAACAGTGGAAGGGGCTGCCTTACCACTTCTTCTCTACTGGGCAGCAATAAATGCTTAATCAACTGCACACTGCCTAGCCCTGTTTTTCCTAGACTGCGCTTCTTGCAAGAGCTTGTTGACTAAAGTATCATACTTGACAACATCAGGTCTGTCCTCAGTAACAAGTGTCCACGTGGAAGCAAAAGTGTGATATGACTCAGGTAAAGCATCAAGAACAGTCTGCACAAGAGAATGATTAGGAATAATCTCACCTGTAAAAATCAACTTTTCCTTGAGATCTTTAATCTTAGCCAACAAGAAAAACATTCATGTCATCATCTTCCTGCATAATCTTCGATTCTAGCTCTTTACGCAGGTAAGAGATTTTTGCCTCGTTACGACCTGCATACAAACTAGCTAGATTTTTGCCTTGTTATGACCTGCATACAAACTAGCTAGAATATCCCAAGCATGTTTTGCTGTTTTAGCTGAATGAATATGTGGAGTGATGTTACGTTTGACAGAAAGTGCAATCAAGGAATGAGCCTACACATCTTTACCATCCCAAAACGAGCTTGTTCAACAGTGGGTAAAACAGTAGCAACAATAGAGCTACTAGAACCTGCAACATCCTCAATAGATCCTACATCCATAGAACCTGGACGTACATCCATACCCTGCACAATGTTCCACACTTCTTTTGCAACCAAAACATGCTACATCATGTATGCTCAAAGTGGGTAGTTGCTGTCTCCATCCAGTTTGTCATCAGCAGACAACATGCGAAATACATCATTGCTATTATCAGCCATGGCCATTGACTGAAACTGATGCAAAAGCTACCTGTAAAATGGAGCAAAGACTGAACAGAAAACAACTCGTGCTATGTAGCACGATCCACAATAGAATACGTATGCCTGTTTTACAGAAAATTACACTGTCGAAATTTCTGCACAAAATGACGAAAACACCCATACAGAACTTGTAATGCAAAAATGGAGCCCGAAACAACCTCAGATGCAATTTTTGAGAACGCTAGCCCTCTGGGCTTATCTCCAGAGTATAGGGACCTACAAGCGCTCGTGAAAGCTCACCTCAATCGAAGAACGTGAGTCGGAGGGTGCTAGCGACGTAGCCCTGGGAGCCGATGCCTGCTGTGATACCAATTGTTGGAATTAGGGTTGCAGGAAAGCACACAAAGCTTGGAGAAGAAGAAGCAAGAGTGCACACAACACACAATGTATTAGATTGTGTTAATAAACAAAAGATAAGTTAGCACTAGAATAATGGACGTATATACAAGCCGGGGGAAAAAATCTCCTAAAAGGAGGGGAAAAGTGCCCCAGCGGTCCTAAGTGTGTTCACACACATCACTGCCTATATATATGGCAACATGAATGGATGAGATGTGATGTGAAATAGATGTGATGTGATGTGATGTGGATCAGGGTAGATATGAATGGATGAGATGTGATGTGAAATAGATGTGATGTGATGTGATGTGGATTAGGGTAGATATGAATGGATGAGATGTGAATGAATGTGATGTGATGAGATGTGGATATGGGTAGATGCGAGTGGATGAGATGTGATGAGGATAAATGAGGAAAAATCTGATGAGATGCAAAATGATGTGATTGGATGATAAGAATGGGAATACATATAAATTAGATGTGGATTAAATAATGTGGACTATGTGGAACAATGTGAAAAGACGAGAGTTCATTATAGAAACTATATTTACGACCTATTTTTAAATGACTGTTTTATATCAATAATGCTGGGGAAGCATTTTGACCATCTTGTGAATGAGGCCGTGAAGACCTAACTGATAAAGTTGCAACAGTTGATGGAGAGTCAACAGAGGACGTCTCGCGTAGCAAGGTCGGCCGAGGTCTTGACCAGCCTCGGTTCGATTTAAATGGTAAGCTTCCAGTATAGTGGATGAGGGACCAAGGAAGCGGCCTACGAGTGAAGCGCTAGGTGACCTGCGAAGGATCCTAGAGGGTGCTGACCATACGGGTCTCGGGCTTTGGGTCACCGAAGATACCCACACGTATGTCGAGGAAGATATTGGAACAAGGAGTAAGAGTTGTTTTCTGAATTCGAGCATGGATCTGGTTGATTAACCTTGCTGGTCCTCAACGGATGAGTCCATGCCTTTTTTATATGGATCTGTTGGTTGATCTTGCTGATCTTCAATGGAGATTCCATATAGATTTTTATAAGTGAAAATATTTCTAGATACTATGAGCTAGGAACTATTCAAAAGCCCCTGATGAGTGGACAGGTGGTGAGCATTATGGTTGCCAATGATGCCATAGGTACACCGATGAAGAAATGATTGGAAATTAGAATTCAACCGGATATTTTGGAGGATTATGATCAGTGATACTATGGTTTCATTAAAAGATTGTTTTAAAGACAGTTGAATCTGTGAAAAAGGCAATTTCATATTGGGTGTGTAAGTGGTGTGACTAGCTTGATATTTACATGAAGATTTGGCTAGGAGGCCTAGGAACTCTTTTCCCTAGTACCCGGGACAAAACCTAACCAAATTCCTAAATGGATTCTATCACTACAGTGGTTGCTAACCCATAGGATTGGATGGGGTTAGGCTGGACTGATGGATCCCTAAAATGAGACTCAATTCTATTATGGTACGATAGATGAAGTAAATCCGGAACAACCCTTGTTCTATAGAAAAGAATCAACGGCTATGCCTCTCGATGAGGAAAAAAGCATTGGTCTCCATGATCCAAGTGGAAGTCTTTTTCTTGATCTGACCATGTGACTTACGGGTTCAGTCGGATTAGTTTGGTTAGGATGACCTTGACTACGTTAGAATAAAAATATCCCATGGAGGAATCGCCCATGCTTTTTGGGCGAGGGAAGTTTTTCCGGGTTCAATCTCTTGTCAGGATATCCATGGGCGAGGCCCCGAGTGAGAGGCCCTGCCCCACGCAAGAAGTGCTACTTCCGCTAGCATCCCCGAATTCGTTGCGCGGAGGGGACAAGGATCTTTCAGTTGGTATCAAAGCGAATTGGCTAAAATGGATCAACCGAGAAGCCAAAAATGTCATAATTTTATGGAGTACCAGTAAAAGATTGAAATTGTGTGACGAAATTCATACAAATTGATATTCATAATGATATTCATAAATTGGTAATTGGGTCTTTAGATGGAAGTACCGCAATTGTATGGAATCCCTAACTTGCATGAGGCCTAGACATGATGGTATGTACCTTATAATTCTAAGGACCGTGACTACCCGTATATACCGAGGGTATAACTGTAGCTCTTTACTGACAGTATATACGAGTAAATCTAAGACCTTGAAATTATAAGCAAAAATGCTATCCAGATGATGAATTCAAATGCTAGTTGATATGATTTTGAAATTCAAGTTGAGAATTGATGAGTTGATTTGGATTCCGATTGAAAGATGATGATTCCTAAATTCTAGTTGAAAGAAGATAAGTTTAACAAAACCATAATGAGGATGAATAGGACGAATCCCAGTGATGATGATAATAACTAGAATTAAGATTGTGACTTCAGCAAATCCCTATGAGATTAGTGGATTGTGCTGACCGATTACTACTGTTAACACTTGACCGACTGGATCAAGTTAAGGGATGACAAATTAAAAACCTGCATAACTCATTCCCATGGAGGAATGTTCAGATGGAATTTTCTGTTTGATAGACCATTATTGTGTTAAGGATATGAATGATATGTTCTGAATGAATTATTATCTGATAATGAGTTCTATATAAAGGGATCTTTATCCCAGGATTCTGTTGGGTTGACTAGACTATAAGGAACTCCAAAATCAATTGGATCTTAAGGGAAAGAGTTGTCCCCCAGCTGTGAAATGAGGACATCTCACGTTTTTTAAGTGGCATAGGATGTAAGATTCCTCCCTCTAGCTTTTCGGGTGTAAAGGAGTAAGAACCTCCCCTCCTGATCTTGTGATTATTCCCCTCTCTAAAATAAAAGAAAGATCTTGTTTTACCCTATTTCGGCATCCTCCTAGTGTCTAAAATGGTTTCCCCTGAAACAGAAATTCAAAAAGAACTTTCCAATGTGCAATTGGAATTAATTGAAAATATGTATAAAGGACCTTAGCCTAAGGGTCTAGATTTTCAGAAATTTTTGGATTATGGTCCAATTAAGGTTCCTATGGACCAATTGGATTAATCCAAGTGTGGGAAGGAGATAAATCCAATGAATAAAAAAAAACCCAAAAATGAGTAAATGCCCACATAAGACATTGAAGAGTTGACTGAGTACAAGGTTTATTAGTAAAAAACTATGAGATATTATTAAAAAAAATGAGATATTTTGGGTATAATATATTTTTGACACCTTGGTTAAGGAGAAGGGGGGGACTTCAACAAGGAGGTGCCTATTTCACACATGTGGTGGAGTTTTTAACTCAAAAATTTTTTGTGATATTTTTATCTCTCCTCTCTCTCTTGGATCAAACCAAATCAAAAGGGAGCTAAATCAAAAGGGAGCCAAACTAGGTCCAAATCTTGTCCAAATTTCGCCAAACTGAACCTGGAAAATTCTAGAACCTAGTTGGACTTGGTTAGAGGCCTCCCTCACCTATAAATAGATCCTTAGTTCTTTGTAAAAAAATCTGTGAACTATACCATGCCAATATTATACTAAAATAATGATATTTTTTATTATCCCTTAAAAATCCTCTACTTTTGGACAGAGTGGAGCCTCTCTCTCTCTTCACCCATCCTTGGAGCTTTCCTTTCAACACACAAACCAATTGATTGGTTGGAGGCTTCTTCTATGATAGAGAAGCAAGCAAAAACAAGACGTAAAGTGTAATTTTATGGTTTTTCTCTACTATTCTCAATGTTTTCATTTCTCAACCCTCTCAAGCTTGAGAAGTTTCTTAATTAAGTGGTTATAATGCAAATCAAGCTTTTCTTAAGAGTTGTAATGAATAATTAAGAAAAGTTTACATTTATGCTTTATTTAGGATGCTTTTATGTTTATCTCTCTCTCCCCCAAAGAATGGTCATTCCTATGACCAATTCTCTATTCAAGTGATGCTTCTCATGGAGAAATTCTTGATTCACAAATCTAGAGGTTAAGAAAATGGTTTTTTATACTTATATGCTTGTAAATTATGGTAATATTATGAGCTAGAGGTTAAGAAAATGGTTTTTTATACTTATATGCTTGTAAATTATGGTAATATCATGAGATAAATCTATAAATTAGATTTAAGGCTAAAAGATAGTTATACTATCATAATTACATTACTAAGTCTTATTCTTTTCATAAATATTAAAAATTGCCAATAAAAGCAATGAAGCTATGGCAAAATTTTTAAGAAATTGACACATAATTCATTCTTATGCATAACGTGAAAACAGGACTTCCTACCATATTCTAGGATTTGAATATTCTAGGCTAAAAGAATGATTTTTATCACATTCAAGGAAAAATTAATTTTTAAGGTTTATGTATAATTAAATAATTAAGAAAAGAGAAAATTATGATAATTTTATTTAAATAATAAAAGAGGAATAGCTATGACATTTGGAATTCAATCATTTAAATAGGAAAAGTGAAATTCTTAGCACATTGGAATTAATAGATATTTTATTTAAATTCAAAGATAAATTTTAGATAAATTTATTTTATGCATGAGAAATATTTAAATGATAAAATAGGAATTCCTATGACATTTGCAATTCAATCATTTAAATAGAAAAAGTGGAATTCTTAGCATATTGGAATTAATGGATATTTTATTTAAATTCAAAGATGAAGTTTAGATAAATTTATTTTATGTATGAGAAATATTTAAATGATAAAAGAGGAATTTCCATGACATTGGAATGCAAATAGATAAATGCAAACAGAAGAATTTCCATGATATTTGAGGTCCAAGAAATTAAATGAAAAAAAGAGAAATTTTTAGTATAATTCAATTTATGATTATTTATCAAAAGTGAAAATATGGGTAGAATTGATTTTTATAAATCCCATGAATTCTTTTATTCAAAAGACGAATATTGAATATAATTCATTTGAGAAATTGAGAAAGAATATGGAAATAGTCGAGAAAAAGAACCTTTATCTAGGCCAAGCAATTGGCGGAAATTTAGAAAAAGTCCCATTATCGGTATCAAAGTAGGAAAAGCTACTAAATGGGAATAGGATATGAATAGGATGTGATAAGATGTAAATGGGATGTGATAGGATGTGAATGGATGTGATAAGATGTAAATGGGATGTGATAGGATGTGAATGGATGTAAATGGGATGCAATAAGATGTAAATGGGATGTGATAGGATGTGAATGGGATGTGATAAGATGTGAATGGATGTGATAAGATGTGAATGGATGTGAATGGATGTGAAAAGATGTAAATGGGAGCGATAGGTTGTGAATGGATGTGATAAGATGTAAATGGGATGTGTTAGGATGTGATAAGATGTAAATTAGATGCGATAAGATGTGAATGGGATGTGATAGGATGTGGTGTGATGAAAATGAATGAGGATGAGATGTGAAGTAAATGGATGTGGATGTGAATGATGATGAGATGAGAGGATATGTGAAGGATGAGATGGGAAGTAAATGGATGTGGATGTGTATGTGAAAGAATATGATGTAAATGAATGTGGATGTGTATGTAAAAGAATATGATGTAAATGGGTGTGGATGCGTATGTGAAAGAATGTGATGTAAATGGATGTGGATGTGTATGTAAAAGAATGTGATGTGAAAGTAATAGATGTGATGTACTGAAAAGAGATGTGGATGTGAATGAGATGTGATGTGATGTAAGGGGATATGGATGTGAATGTGATGTAGATGTGGATGAGATGTGGTGTAATGTAAAGAGATGTGGATTTGAATGTGATGTGGATGTGGATGAGATGTGAATATATGTGGATGTAAAGTGAGAGATGTGAATGTATGGATATGTGGATAGTCGTACATGTGAATGATTGGATGGATGTGGATGAATGAGATGAGATGTGTATGATTAAGATATGATGTGGATGGGATGAATGAATGATTGGATGGATGTGGATGAATGATTGGATGGATGTGGATGAATGAGATGAGATGTGTATGATTAAGATATGACGTGGATGGGATGAATGAGATATGATGTGGATAGATGTGATGTGATGTAATGTGGATAGAATGTATGTGATGGGATGGTGATGAGAATGAATGTGATGGATATGAATGGATGTGATGGATATGAATGGACGTGATGTGATGGATGTGATGTGGTGTGATGGATGTGATGTGATGGATGTGAATAGATGTGATGCGAATGAATAAGATGGGTGTGAATGGATGAGATCTGATGTGAATGGATGTGATGTGATGTGAATTGGATAGATGTGAATGAATGAGATGTGATGTGAAATGGATGTGATGTGAATCGGATAGATGTGAATGAATGAGATGTGATGTGATATGATGTAAATTGGGATAGATGTGAATGGGTGAGATGTGATGTGAATGGATGAGATGTGATGTGAATCGGGATAGATGTGAATGGATGAGATTTGATGTGAATGGATGAGATGTGATGTGAAATAGATGTGGATCAGGGTAGATATGAATAGATGAGATGTGAATAAATGTGATGTGATGAGATGTGGATATGGGTAGATGCAAGTGGATATGGGTAGATGCGAGTGGATATGGGTAGATGCGAGTGGATGAGATGTGATGAGATGGAAAATGATGTGATTGGATGAGAATGGGAATACATATGAATTGGACGTGGATTGAATAATGTGGACTGATGTGGAACAATGTGGAAAGACGAGAGTTCATTATAGAAACTGTATTTATGACCTGTTTTTAAATGACTATTTTATGTCAATAATGCTGGGGAAGCATTTTGGGCGTCTTATGAATGAGGTCGTTGAAGACCTAACTGATAAAGTTGCAACAGCTGACGGAGAGTCAATGGAGGACGTCTCGCGTAGCAAGGTCGGTCGAGGTCTTGACCAGCCTCGATTCGATTTAAATGGTGAGCTTCCGGTACGGTGGATGAGGGACCAAGGAAGCCGCCTATGAGTGAAGCGCTAGGTGACATACGAGGGATCCTAGAGGGTGCTGACCATACGGTGATCGGGCTCTCGGGTGCCAAAGATACCCACACATGTGCCGAGGAAGATATTGAAACAAGGAGTAAGAGTTGTTTTCTAAATTCGGGCATGGATTTGGTTGATTGACCTTGCTGGTCCTCAACGGATGAGTCCATGGCTTTTTTATATGAATCTATTGGTTGATCTTGCTGATCTTCAACGGAGATTCCATCTGGATTTTTATAAGTGAAAATATTTCCAGGTACTATGAGCTAGGAACTATTGAAAAGGCCCCTGAGTGGACAAGTGGTGAGAGTTCTGGTTGCCAATGATGCCATAGGTACACCGATGAAGGAATGAATGGAAATTAGAATTCAACTGGATATTTTGGAGGATTATGATCAGTGATACTATGGTTTCATTAAAAGATTGTTTTAAAGACAGTTGAATCTATGAAAAAGGTAATTTCATATTGGGTGTGTAAGTGGTGTGACTAGCTTGATTTGCATGAAGATCCGACTAGGGGGCCTGGGAACTCTTTTCCCTGGTACCCAAGATAAAACCTAACCAAATTCATGAATGGATCCCATCACTACAATGGTTGGGCGGTTGGCTAACCCATAGGACTGGATGGGGTTAGGCTGGACTGATGGATCCCTAAAATGAGACTCAATTCTGTTATGGTACGATAGATGAACTAAATATGGGACAATCCTTGTTCTATGGAAAAGAATCAATAGCTCTGCCTCTTGATGAGGAAAAAAGCGTTGGTCTCTATGATCCAAGTGTAAGTCTTTTTCTTGATCTGACCATGTGACTTAAAGGTTCAGTCACATCAATTTGGTTAGTGATGACCTTGACTACGTTAGAATAAAAAAATCCCATGGAAGAATCGCCTATGCTTTCTGGGCGAGGGAAGTTTTTCCGGGTTCAGTTTTGGAATAACCGAGGGATATATCTGTGGGTGAGGCCCCGAGTGAGAGGCCTTGCCCCACACAAGAAGTGCTACTTCCGCTGCTAGCACCCACGAATTCATTGCGCGGAGGGGGCAGGGATCTTTCAGTGTGAGATTTTTCTAATATATATTCTCTTGCATTATTAAAAAAAATAAACGAGCTTGTACCCTATATGCCATGTGTCCAGTTTTTTAGGCATCTCCTAACTTCTAAAAGAGTTTTTAAGAGAGAGACCTTTTTTTAAGCATCTTTATTTTTTTTCAAAATTTGAATCCTGAGGAGTCAGATTGATTGTCTGTGAGCGTCGGGGGAGTCGTCGCCTGCCTGAGCACCATAGCCATCAATTTAGTCTTGCTAGGCCTCAACTTAGCGGAGGGTGACTCTTCCTCTCCCATAAGAGGTCCATGTCATTTCCATCATCCTATCATTTTCTACATTGAGCATGGTGGTGAAGTTTTTTAAGTATCTATACATCTAAACGGGCTTGCACCCTACATGCCACGTGTCCAGTTTTTTAGGCATCTCCTACCTTCTAAAAGTGATAGCCTAGAGTCTTTAAGAGAAGACTTTTTTTTAAAAGACTTTATTTTTTTTCCCAAAATTTGAATCCTAAGGTGTCAGACTAATTGTCATAGGGGAACGAGTCGTTTTCTTTTTCTTTTTAAATGGTTATGGGTATACGGGACTTTGCTTCCTTGGGAGTCTTTCCCTTTGCTCTCCCCCTCCTCCTCTACCTCTCCTTGGTTATAGCAGCGGGCATAGGTGTGGTGAAACTTCTTTGTGTGAGTGCCGAGGGAGTCGTCGCCTGTGCCTAAGCATCGTAGCCGTTAATTTAGTCTTGCTGGGCCTCGACTCGGCGGAGGGTGACTCTTCCTCTCCCATAAGAGGTTGATGGAAATCATAAGAGGTCCATGTCATTTTCATCGTCCCGCCATTTTCTACATTGAACATGGTGGTGAAGTTGTCATTGTCCTGCCATGAAAGATCCATGTCCCCTCTGCGCATTGAATTCAGGGGTGCCAGAAACAGAAGTAGCAACTTCATGCACAGGCAGACTCCCACTCGGGGCCTCGCCCCCCCCACAAATGTCCGAACAAGAGACTAATCTCTCAATTCTCCTAAAACCGAACCCGAAAAAAACTTCCCTCGCCCAGAAAGCATAGGCGATTCCTCTAGGAGAATTTTATTCTAACGTGGTCGAGAGCCTTAATTTACCCTTTTTCATTCCGACCAAACCTGCAAGTCACATGGCCGGATCAAGGGAGGAACTTGCACTTGGATCATAGAGACCAACGCTTTTTTCCCTGTCTCAAGAGGCACAACCGTTGATTCTTTTCCATAGAACAAGGATTATCCGTGATTTGCTTCAACTATCGTAACTTGAACAGAATCGAATTTTAATTACAGGGATCCATCAGTCCAGCCTAACCCCATCCAATCCCATGGGTTAGCCAACCGCCCAACCACTGTATTGATAGGATCTATTATAAAAATTTGGTTATGTTTTGACCTGGGTACCAGGGAAAAGAGTTCATAGGCCCCCTAGTCGGCGCTCATGCACAATACAATTCAGACATACCACTTACGCACCCAATATGAAATTGTCTTTTACAGATTCAGCTCTCTTTAAAGCAGAATTGAAATGAAACCATAGTATTTTGAATGATAATCCTCCAAAATATCCAGATCCAATTTCTAACTTTTCCACTTTCCAACCATAAAATCCAATTTCAGTCATTCCTTCCTCAACATACCTATGGCATCATCGGCAACCAGAACGCTAACCACCTGCTCACTCAGGGGCCTTTTCAATAGTTCCTAGCCCATAGTACCTAGGAGTTTAATCATATAAAAACCATATGGACTCTCAGCTGGGGATCAACAAGATCAACCAACAAGATCCATCTAAAAGAGCCATGAACTCATCCGTTGAAAACCAGCAAGGCCAATCAACTAGATTCATGCCCGTGTTCAGAAAACAGCTCCAACTCATTTTTCTTCCCCGATGCACACGTGGGTATCTTCGCCGACCCAGAGCCTGAGCACTGTATGGTCAGCACCCTCTAGGCTCCTTTGCAGGTCACCTAGCGCTTCACTCATAGGCCGCTTCCTTGGCCCCTCATCCACCGTACTGGAAGCTCACCATTTTAATCAAACCGAGGCTGGTCAAGACCTTGACTGACCTTGCCATGCGAGACATCCTTCATTGACTCTCTATCTCAGCTGTTGCAACTTTTTCACTTAGGTCTGCACGGCCTCATTCACAAGATGGTCAAAATGCTTCCCTAGCATTGTTGACATAAAACAATCTTTAAAAAAACAAGTTTCATCTGCAAATACAGTTCCAAACAGAATTCCCATCTTTTCTCATCATCCACATCCTTTCACATTATTCCTCATCCTCTGTCACCAGTCCACATCATTTCTCATCGTCCCATTCCATGTCATTTCTCATTATTCCATGTCATTTCTTATTATCCCATTCCATGTCATTTCTCATTATTCCATGTCATTTCTCATTATCCCATTCCACGTCATTTCTCATTATCCCACATTTTCTACATTAAGTCACATCCAATCACATCATTCTTATATCAACTCACATCCATTCACATCATTCCTACATCCATTCACATCATTCCTACATCCATTCATATCATTTCTGCATCCATTCACATCATTCCTACATTCGTTCACATTTATTCACATCCAGTCACATCCATTCTCATAATTCCTACATTCATTCACATCCATTCACATCTAGTCACATCCATTCACATCCATTCTCATCATTCTTACATTCATTCACATCTATTCACATCATTCCTACATCCATTCACATCCATTCTCATCATTCCTACATTCATCCACATCCATTCACATCATCCTACATCCATTCACATCATTCCTACATTCATTCACATCCATTCACATCATTCATACATCCATTCACATAATTCATGCATCCATTCACATCATTCCTATATCCATTCACATCATTCCTACATCCATTCACATCATTCACATCTAGTCACATCTAGTCACATCCGTTCACATCATCCTACATCCGTTCACATCATTCCTATATCCATTCATATCATTCTTACATCCATTCACATCATTCACATCATTCACATCCAGTCACACCATATCACATCCATTCACATCATCCTACATCCGTTCACATCCATTCTCATCATTCCTACATTCATTCACATCATCCTACATCCGTTCACATACATTCTCATCATTCCTACATTCATTCACATCATTCCTACATCCATTCACATCCATTCCCACATCATTCCTACATCCATTGAATGATTCTATAAAATTTGTGCATAACCTTCTTTATTTTTTTTGACTATTGAATAATGCTTAAAACTCCACTTTTAGCATAAAAATATCTATGCCTAGAATATGATAGAAATTCCTCTTTTTGATTTATTAAAATTATGCATAAAAATAAGATTTATCTTTTTTTTTTGGAAAAATTTTACCATACTTCGCTGCAATTATTGAGAATGTTCAATTTTCTATTTTAAAATGAATACTTGTAATGGAAATATGATAGAAACTCTTCTTTTAGACTAAAATTAAATTATGTATACATAACAAAATTATAATCATAATTATAAGCATAATTATCAATAAATTTATTGATTATTCTAAAATAACCATTCCTCATTTCTAAAAATGTTAGCATAACCTTCTTTCAATTTAGAATGAGTTAATATGATTTTTCTTACTCATAATCAAGCTAAAAAGACCATCATTTTTACTAGATTAAAAATCATGAAAATATCTAATCTCTTTCTCTAGCTTATCAAGCCTACAGTTTTGATTAAAATAAAGAGATTATCATTGAGAATCATCCTTCTAACAAGGATCTAATCATAAAGATGATTAATCTTTCCAAAAGAGAGATTTTCTTAAAGGACACATTATAATTAAGCATAAAGACTAGCATTAATCTAATTAAACATTATAAATAATTGGAAAACTTGATTTCAAGAGGAAACCATTCCATTGAAAGCTTCTCAAGCTTTAGAGGGGTTGAGAAGAAGAAAATCATTGAGAGGAATAGAAAAAACCATTAAATTAGAGCTTACCCTTGATTTTGGCTTAATTCTTTGGATAGAAGTGAAGCCCACAAGCAAGTCCACAAGCAAGTCCTTGGCCACCAAGAGGGGGAGGGTAATCTTCAAAAGAGGATGGAGAATAGAGAAGCTCCAAAGCTCCCAAGAGAAGAGGCAAATAAAGAGATATAATAGAAATTACACTAAAATGAAGATAATAATGGCATGTAAATTCACAAAGATGAAAATACAAAGAAATGAGGGTCTATTTATAGGTGAGGGAGGCCACTAACCAAGTCCAACTGGGTTCTAGAGCCTTCCAGCTTCAGTTTGACCCAATTCGGGCAAGATTTGGATTAGTTTGGTCCCCTTTTTGATCCAGTTTGCACCAGGAGAGAGGAGAGATGAAATATCTTGATTTTTTTGAATTAAAAATATCAAGCAATGATGATTAAAAAAGGCACCTACCTCAAGTGGCTTTGCCTCATTGAGGTGTCAAAAATGCATCATTTTACCAAAATATCCCATTTTTTTACTAATATACCTTAATTTTTAACTTATAAACCTTGTACTCAGCCAACGCTTCATCTGATGTGAGAATTCTCATTTTTGGGATATTTTCTTTTATTCTTTGTATTTTTGTCATCCCAACACTTGGATTAATCCTATTGGCCCTTTGGAACCTTATTTAGACCTTAATCCAAAAATTTCTGAAAATGTGGACCCTTAGGCTAAGGTCTCTTATACACATATTCAATTAATTCATAATGCACATTAGAAAGTTCATTTTGAACTTCTGTTTCTTAGGGGAATTTTTGTAAAGATATCTCAATTTTGAATTACCTCTCTCTAGACATTTTCTTTTTCTAGGCAAAAATAGGGTAAAATAAGATCTTTTTCCATTTCTGAGGGGGGATGATTACAAGAGACAGAAGGGGAGGTTCTTACACCTTTACATCTCAAAAACTGAGGGAAGAATCGAAGGTTCTTCCACCTTTACATCTCAAAAGCTGAGGGAAGAATCTTACACGCCATTTTCGGGTGACAGCCAACACTATTCTCTCAATCCTAGCTGAGTCGATAACTTGCTACTTATCTGACAATGGAGGGGCCTTGCTCACATTCGAGGCTATGGTAGAAGCCCCAATCTATTGTCCACCACGCTGCTCTCTCTCCCATATGCTACCTCGCATAGGCGATTTATGAAACGATGCACGAACTTCGTAGTTTCTAGGTCGGCATGCTTGGACACTGACAGATCGTAGTTTCTGATTTGCGCTGCCAGACCACAAAGACCTTTGACAAACATACCTCGTGGCTTTGCCAGAGGGTGACGTTTGCAAGAACTGCACCCCGTCGCTCGCGCCCCACCCATACCCACACACCGGTAACGATTACACATCTTCTTGACCTTCGCCTTCAGCTACTCGGTGCCAGCGAGCCCTTCTCTATGAGTATGTATGAGAGATAAATGCCGTTTCTTTCCATGCGTAGGTGTCTGGTGTTGTTTCTTGCTTCGAAGCCAGTGCTTATAGTTCCGGCTATGACAACACCAAAGGGTCGTGTCTATATAGTTCCTACCATGGCACCCATTGTGCCAATCGTCACCGTTCTAGCAAGCAGTGGTTTCTATGGAAGAGTAGACTGATGTACTCTCTGCCAAAGGTAGATGAGAAACCGTAATGGGGCATGGACAACCGTCATCAGCCCGGCAAGCAGCACGCCGATGCAAGGGTGGTTTTCATGGAGTAGGTCGACATACTCTCCGTCGGAAGCAAACGAGCAGCTGTAATGGGGCATAGAGTCAGCCTCACCTACAACAAGTAGATACAAGATCCTTAGCATATATGGCATCAAGAATGGTGGTAGCCCAAAAAGCACAGTGCTTGCACCACCTTTGAGTATTTCTTATTTGTTATTGAGAAGATGGTAGCAAAGTTTTCAAAGCCATTTTGGCATGGCAAAATCACAGGGAACATGCACCCTTTTCACGATATCTTCATTGTTCTATATTACTATCTCCTTTGTTCGTGCCTTTTTACTCATGATTCAAAAGCAAATCAAAGTTTTGCTTATGGTGAACATAAAAATTTAACCTCCTTGACCTGCACATAGCCCACTAAAATCACGCCTCCCACGATACCAATAAAACTCTAAATTTATCTCCGCATCCACAGCTACAATTGCCAAACAAGCGTAGGTGGGACATAGCTCTTAGGTCCATGAGCCACGGCCTCGTAGGAGTTGCTAGATGTTGGCCTTCTTAGATGATAAGGGTGGTGACTGGCATCCAAAGGTGTTGTTGGCTATCGTGGCCTTGGGCTTGCGCAAGTGGTGATGGGAACATCGGTGGTGAAAACGAGCAGCCAAATGGGGAACAAATTCATGATGAGATTGCTAGAAAATGGGTTGCTTGGAATGCTTTGATAAGTGTGTGCCAAATGAAATGCTTTTACAAAAATGACGAGTGGAGCCTTGATTACTTCTTTACATTAATTGTAGTTTATGGCTAAAAAATCACCGCAAAGAAGCATGCAACTATTTTGAATTGATGCATTTAATTGGGCCTCTCTATGAATGCAATGACCTTCACTTGCATCTTGAAACTTTTTTTTTGCAACATAGGAGAAAATGACAAGGTGAAAATAGTTATGATGTGCATGTATGTATATATGTGCGTATGATGCAGAGTGTATGTATTATGTCAAGTTGCACACGCTCACTTGGTTGCATGTTTGCGAACTAATGTGCGCTAAGCACAAGATTCACAAGGAGATTTCCACATAGAGGTTGTTGGGGACTGATATTGTGCTTAGCAAGGATGATGTCTACTTTGAACCTTGCATAAGGTGTTCTTGGGATCTCTTGGACTTTTCACATTCAACGATATCTATGTATAGATCTTGCAAAAGCGTAACGAGTGCTTGAGGAGCTTCTTACTCGACATATGCCCAGTAGGACCAAGGTGCGGAAGCTATGAATTGTTTTAAATAAATGCATCATGATGGCCTCTCTCTTGCTCGACATATGCCCGACATATGCCCAACCAACAGGACCAAGGTGCGAAAGCTACAAATTGTTTTGAACAAATGCATTATGATGGCCTCTCTCTTGCTTGACATATGCCC
This sequence comes from Cibotium barometz, assembly GCF_041138505.1. Taxonomy (NCBI): domain Eukaryota; kingdom Viridiplantae; phylum Streptophyta; class Polypodiopsida; order Cyatheales; family Cibotiaceae; genus Cibotium; species Cibotium barometz. The sequence continues at coordinate 5,789,883 of NC_141068.1, forward strand.
AATAGGACCAAGGTGCGGAAGCTATGAATTATTTTGAACAAATGCATCACGATGACCTCTCTCTAGACACAATGACCTTTGCTTATATGTTGAAAGTATGTGGTGGAAGCATAAAAGCAATTAACAAAGGGAAATGCATGATGAGATTGTTAAATAGAGGTTTCTGGAAAAAATATTGTGGTTGGCATTGCTTTGATGGATATGATGTTGAGATTGTAGTGCTCTAATGTTGTCTCTTGGAATGCATTACATGTAAAATATGGCTTGAAAATAATACCATGTTTGGCAACGCACTGGTGGATTTGTATAAAGTGGCATGCTATGGGGAAAGTTGATGAGATCCAAAACAAAGATTTTTTTGGACCAAAGTTGATATAATGTGTGTGTATTTTTCCTTTCTATGTATACACATGTGCACATTTTTTCCCATGGTAGACAAGTAGGCCCAAACCCACATATTTGTACTCTTGATGGTTATACAATTTGAGGGCCTTTCTCTAGACATGGTCAACTTCACTTGCATCTTAGGCATGTGGGCAGTAGAGAAGCAAGTGACACGAAAAAATAAATTTTGAATGCAATTGTCTATCAAGGGTTCTTGGGCAATGCCTTGGTGGACATTCATATCAAATGAATGATGCTTGCAACAGCAGCACAAGTGCTCGATGGGCTACAAGTTAAGGCATGCCTCCATGGTAGCCATTCCTCCCCGTCTAGAGGACAGGTGGGGGACCAGTTCCATACAAAAGAGGACATTTCCCACCCCTTTTGTCTAGATCTTTACCATAGGCCTCTTGCTCACATGGTTCTCAATTAAGGCCATAAAGATATCCATGGTTGTTTTTCCTTCAAATACCGCCTTTTAGTTTTGGGCCCAAATCTAGGGTACTTGGCCCTCTCATCTTTCCAGTTGTAGACCTGCCAACAAACCAGCCCAACATTAGGATATCCTAGTATATATTAACATCCTAGCACCACATTTTTGACTTATATAATCTTTGCCAACAATGCCTAAAGTGCCTCAGCAAACAAATTATCATTCAGCTTATTAATATAGAATATTCAGCCACATCTACCCCTTGAATAGATCCGTTATTAAATATCAACAAATTTCTAGACACCCAAATCTCCTTGAGGCAGAAATATCTTATAATACAAAAAAATAAATCCAACACTCCTACCCCCTTCCCGAGCAAACAGTCATTCACCCCAAAACCCCCTACCCCCCCAAACTCTCCTCCACCCATTTACCTATCCTCCACGAGAACCCCTTGATTGTAGGACAGTCCCAAAAGGCATGTTTCCCCTCTTCAATTGCTAATTTGTATCTAGGGCACATTCCCAGCAGCAGTGAAATTTCTATGAAGCAATTTGAAACCAAGGGTAGAGCCAGCAAGCAAGGGTTTCATTGGGATCTAAGATTCCCAGATCAGGTTCCACCTCTTCGTCCAAATGCTCAAGCACCATCTGACTTTCTAGACTTTGTTACAGCACTCAACATTGATCACACTCTTGATTATTTCCTCATAGGTAGTTATTCTGTCCAGTTTGACCCCATTAAACCAGATCCAATCATGTATCCATGAAGCTCCATTAAAGGCTATGGAAGTCCATCCTTTCTCAACCTCTAGTAGCACATAGTTCAAGATTCGTACCTCACGCTCATGTATTTCAAACTCCCTTTCAACCTGATGTAATTCTTTCCATCCCACCTCTAAGAGGTCCCATAGGTCTCCTAATTTTCTTAGACCTCTGTTGTTTAGCCTTCTAGAAGCCTTTACATTGAGTTGAGCCAAGGGAGTGTTAAATCTAATGGTCCACCAAACATTTAGGCTGAAGAAGGATTTCCCAGATGCTCGAGTACACCCATTCCAATTAATCAATCCCATCATCTCTTTCCAATTTAGACATAAATTTACAAAAGGGGGAGTTCACAATTTTTAAGGGGGCAAATGCTAGCAACTTCTCCTTCCAATCCAGCCCAGTCCACTTGCCATCCTCTGATTTTTCCACCACCTCTCTGAGCATCCACAAATTTGGGAAGACTGACTACCACACTAGTGTTGGCATAAGAAGGCAAATGTAGTATCCCTAGCCCTCCCAAACTTTTTGGTAAACTGACTTTATCCAAGGCTAGCCATGTAGAAACCTTCTTACCATTATTGGAATTCCTCCATAGGAAGTCTATAATTGGGGCATGAGCATCGACTAGAGAGGACAAGGAATGCAACTCTTAATTTTGAGCAAAGAGCCATGAGTGTCTGTTAAGGCTCATCCATGTGCTCAAGGGCTTATTTGTCGTCCGGGGACTTGCCACTAGCTAGAATTGTAGGTCGCTACTTTTGTTGAGGGGAAGCTTGGCTCCTTCTCCTCTCCTCTCGTCAGCAAGGGTAGTCTTGAGGTAATCACTCTCCCTCACCTCTCACACTCACTAATTAGATAATCAGAAGCTTACTAATTAGCTAATCACAAGGGGCTCTTCAACATAAGTAATAGAGTAAAATGGGGAGAGTGATCAATTATGATAGAAATTTGATATATATAGAAGGCAATAGTGTTCACACTCACTCAAAGTGTGTCCACTCAAGATGCTCAATGCAATATGCAATGCTTGGCTCATAATTTGGCCTTACACATTATGCAAATACACTTCTCATAATAAATTATTCATTATTTATCCTCGAGAAGCTCTTGCCTCTTGAACACATCACTTACGGCCATCGACGGCCATAGACATGCATGGGCGCCATCAGATTAGGCAGATAAACTTTGTGTACATAAGCATAATGCATGTTTGTCGTTGTCGAGTGGTGTCCGAAACCATGTTAACCAAGGTGGTTAACATACCCCTCTTCCTGTTTGTAGATTCCATCCTTGAAATCTGTTGGTGAAGATAAGCTGCATGGCGATGGCCATCTTCTTGGTCTTTTGTTTTTTGTTTTTTAAAAAAGTTTGTAATATCATAAAGAATGTTTAAGTAAACTACAACCCTCCCACTTACAACCCACCTATAAAGCTAGAATATAAATTAGAGTGGTTGTACTAGAAGTAAGTCAAAAAACTTAGCATACTCCTTTGGCATATCTTAATTGTGTCTAGGATTCAGAGGATAGTACTATTCAAATGAAGCATCCTAGCAAATAATCATAACGTAGCAAACTATAAAAATTTTAGAATAATTATTGTTGCTAACTAATTTACACACTCCTCAACAAATAATTAAGAAAGAAATAGCAAAAAGTGAGTGAATACGAATACACATGCTTAAGTAACATAAGTTTTATTGTTGTTTTTTAAAGCTTAGAGTGATAAAACATGGTAAACTCTACACATAAAATCAAAATGTCAGATAAATTATGGAAATTAAGACTGCTTAAAGTTTCCTGGCTAGGTGTTTAGTGTAAGAGCTCATCATCAAACAGCCATAGCTAGTAAGCATGTGGTGATTCTGTGTCACTAGGGACATCTTCCTTGTGATTAAGTAGTTCTAAGAGGTTTAGTCCTGCGGTGGCATGTGGCAATGGTGTAAGTGCCTTGACTATGAAAAGGCATGGGTATGATGGATAAATAACCAAGGCAACTTTGTCCATGGAAGCTATCTTTGAAATCAGTCATCACTGTCTCCCAAAATGCATAAATAGGTGGTAACATTATGTCATAGAATGATGGTGTGAGTGCATAACGCCTTTCCCTTCATGCCATTGATCCATAAGATCTTCTTGTTGAGTTCTTACTTGATAGGGTCCACTAAACAAGGTAGGACACACTAATGTCATCATGTCTTTGTGGAGTTTCTCCTACCATAGATTGAAGTAATCTTGTCCCATAACGTCAAAAATATGTGCGGCAATACCAGCATAAATGGGATGCTATGGATAGCATGCAAAGTTTACAAGAAGGGCATGATGCAATGGGATGGAATTGCAAACAAAACAAGCTAACAAATGCACTCTCGCCAGCATCTCTCTCTTAATGTTGCATAGAAATAACATGAGTGGGTCTAGAAAGGTGGGATACTTAACTCCCTTGATAATACCATTCCATGCAGTCTGCATCTAGCATCTAGCAAGGGTACGCTCGTGTCAATCGAAGTGAAGTCCATGACTTGCATTCAAGTTACCCTTTGAAGGCTCATTGATCGTTCTTTTGGCTGTTATGTTAATGCACCCATTGCATATTTATCTTTTTTAATGGTTTTTTAATTATTATTATTTTCTTTTGTTTGTATTATTTTTTTGTTTTTAATAAATTTATCTCCCCTCCTCTGTACAATTTAAGATGATGGTTTGTACAAGGAAAAAGGTTCGAAAACCAAAATTTGCTACCAAACCAGTGTGTGGTAGCATCGAGTTAACCATTGAGAAAATTGTGAGGAGAGGTTTGTTGATGCACGTGTTAGGTGAAAAAGATTTTGTCCACCTCCAATCATGTGCAACTTTTGTAGCTATAGTAGATTGTTGAACTTGCTGATTTGTATCTTGTTTGCCTGGCATGATGATTGGCTTCACATTTTGTAACATAATGTCGATACTCTTTTTGGTAATTTCCCTCTCTTGATACATTATCGCATAGTTATAATCTTGATATAATGGAATTGGTACATTATTGCATATTTATAATCCATATCATGTACTTGAGTTCACACTATGGACCAACCTTTGCAAGTTATAGTAGGAGAGTACTTTCCCTTATAGCATGAACTCTCATTTCTTTATGTTATGTTTATAGAGAAGAGAAGAGAATAGACGAAAAGTCTTCCATCCATCTTTCTTGTAGCCTTGTGTGTGTGTGTGTGTGTGTCAAGCGCAAGAGCTCAAGGTCATCTTCTCCACTCCATTCTTCTCAATCAAAGACATTCAAATTGGCCTCATTTATGATCGTCATCCATCACATTGCCTAAATCCAAATTGTGATCGTTACATTTTGATTATCTAAGGACGATTTCTTTTGGCATAGTTCCTACAGTCACATGACAAAGAAACTACTTGTCATTGGATCTTTTTGTACTTCTTGAAGAAATAATTAAAAACTCACAAATACATCAAAGTTTAAAACAAAGACTTGAATCAAATTGATATCAAAGAGCATAGCATAGCATAGCATAGCATAAGACAAGAGAAATAGAACAACATCACCATCAAGACAAGATTGGGTGCAATCTTCCCTCGTGCGTGTAGCTCCACTTCCACGACATGAGTATTTAGAGAATTGTATTCCATAAAAATAGCCAAGGAGTTAATAATAGTTGTGTATACAATTTGGGCTTGCTTTTTCCACTTTTGGGTTTTGCTTTACATATTATTAACCATATCAAAGTTCCTAAGGTTTGTACATATCAAAACCTTTGGCCAAATGTAAATGCTAATGGGCCTTTACACATGAAATAACTTTGTGCACACTCACACATATAATAACCTTGTGCACATTCGCACATATAATAACCTTGTGCACATTCGCACATTTAATAACCTTGTTTACATTTGCACATTTCATTAAGCAAATTCCTGCATACATTAAATCAAGCATATTTTTCTATGATTATTAAGCATAAAAAATATGATAAAATATATACCTATAATAGTCCTCTTGGTTGAGGAAGAAACTGTCCTCAGTTGTGTAGAAGAAAATGCTCCAACAACATCATGCTCATAGAGCTATCGCATAACCTGCAAAGTAAACTTAGAGGTCTGAACATGGCTTAGAGGCTGACTAGGCATGGCTCAAAGGTTCTTATGGACATGGAATACCACAAACAGACTCAGAGGTTGAATGACCAAGCATGGCTTAGAGGCACAAAGTCATGGGTCGAAGGCTTGGGTGAATATAGACTGCAAAAACAAAACTCGTGCGACACATAAATTAGTGACCCTTGCACTCAATCAAATCACAAATCACATACACAAAATAACCTAGCAACATGAAAGACTATAGATGCCATAAAATTCTAATAGGGTGAACATAGACTGCAAAAACAAAACTCGTGCGACACCTAACTTGGTGACCCTTGCACTCAATCAAATCACAAATCATATACACAAAATAACCTAGCAACATGAAAGACTATAGATGCCATAAAATTCTAATACATGATTAACAAAATGATCTCCATCTTCATGCTACCACTCAATCCACCATCCATACGACACCTCAATTGGTACCATCGTATATTCGATACCCTCGTACATCTCATGTCATATGATACCTCAATCGGTACCCTCGTATGGTGTGGGTACCTATACTCATAGACGTAACCCACATTATTTAAACAATTAAGTGAACACATCAATTAATCCCAATGTCGTCATGCGATATAGGCAACCATAAAATCAAAATACATGTACCAACAAGAGGACTATCCAGGATTTACTTCATGTATCGTAACATAATAGCTTTGAGTCTCAATTTAGGGATCCATCAATCCAGCCTAACCCCATCTAATCCCATGGGCTAGCCAACTGCCCAACCACTATAGTGATAGGATCCATTTAGAAATTTGTCAAGGGAGACATCCTCCATTGACTCTCCCCGTCAGCTGTGTTGTAACTTTATCGCTTAGGTCTCTATGACCTCATTCATAAGATGGTCAAAATGCTTCCCCAACATTCTTGACATAAAACAGTCATTTAAAAATAGTTCATAAATATAGTTTCTAACGAACTCTCATCTTTCCACATTGTTCCACATCATTTCTCGTTATTCCACATTCTTCTACATCAATTCACATTGCTTATTTCACATCCAGTCATATGTATTCCCATCGTCCTTCATCCAACCACATCATATTACATCTCATCACATCTATCTGATCACATCACATCTATCTGATCACATCACATCACAACATATCCACATTGCATCTCATCCATTTATATCACATCACATCCATCTTCATTCATTCAGATCCACATCACATCCACATATCATCACATCACGTTCACATCTATTTACATCACTTCACATCCATTCACATCTACCCATGTCTACATCACATCACATCTCATCTATCCACATCATATCTCATCCATTCATATTTAACCAGATCCACATCACATCACATCCATTCACATCTCATTACATCACATTCACATCTCACCACATCCACTCACATCTCATCACATCCATTCACATTCCACATTTATTCACATGCATATCTATCACATCACATCTCATTCTCATCCATTTACATCACATCACATCCTTTCACATATCATCACATCTCATTCTCATCCATTTACATCACATCACATCCTTTCACATATCATTACATCTTATTCACATCTCATCACATTCACATCCACATTTACATCACATCGCATCT